>NC_052636.1:16764675-16890335 GCF_016161935.1 Mauremys reevesii | reverse complement strand
ATATTCGTTCACCCAAAGGTGGCGTGTCAGGTATCTGTCGAAGAACTAGTTAGGTAGGTCTTAGGTATCTCTTAAAAGCTTTGCCAGTCCAGCTCTATTGTTTAAGGCTGTGAAAAAGTGCCCACACACACATGCGCACACACGCACCCCATCCAACATGGCTCTGCTGGCCAAAGCTCAATTACAGACACAGCTATAGCGGCAAAAGCATCCATTTTTTAAAACAGGAAACTAAATGCTCATAAGCTACATTAATGCAGAGTTAAGGTTGCCCAGTGCTGTCTCCTGCCTTGCACCATATGGACGGTGAGTAAACTTAAACCTCTGCAGACCAGGAAATGAAAAGTTAATGTAAACTTTCCCCCAACCCTTAACCTGTAGCTGGCCCAGAACCAGTGAGAATGGTTCTCGTGGGCCGGTAAAAGTTAACCAACTACCACAGGGACTCAGGTATTCAGCTCAATGCAGCAATGTAGGATGAATTCTATGAGTCTGTGGTATAAGGGCGTCAGAGTGAATAACCTAATAGTCACATCTGGCCTTCAAAGCTATGAACCTGTCGATCCGAGGAAAGACTAAAAGACATTGTCTGTACCTTTCACAGGTGGAGTCCCAGCATCTATCCGTATGCCTCCAGCTGTGTGCAATGGGCCAGCTGTAGCTGTGACTGGCTGATGGAGGGATGGGTTGCAGCAGCTGGGCAGAGCTGTGCCTGTGCTATGCAGAGAGGTGCATGTGAAACTTGGAGGGCAATTCTGCCTCATTTCCGTGCTGAGTGTTGTAGGCTTTGTCAGCAAAGGTGTCCAAGGGTGTGTTCTTGCCATGGGGGTTGTCAGCACCCTGGTGGTGTATGTTCGAGTGACCTGTGGGGCTTAGTGAGGGGTAAGTGAAGGCAGTGACTCACAAGGAAAACTCAGGTTGAGGGCAAGGGGGTAGTAACACTGTGCAAGTCTCAGCTGGCCTGGGTGCAGGAGGTTCAGTACTGGACAGCAGGCCAGGGGGAGGAAGCTTCTGTTTGCTATGATGGAGTTGAACCCGAATATTATCTTAGCAAAGAGAAGAACATGTTAGACATTCTGCTGTACTGCTCTGTTCCTAGAGCGCTCTGTAACAGGGGAGGGGAGAGGGCTAGTGTGGGTGTCTCTGGCATGTCGGGGTGATGCTGAAACAGGGCAGAGCAGAGGTGGCATTGGGGGAGTGGCATGAACCTTAACGCTGCATTTCTCTTTCTAATAACCCGGGGACAGGACTCCTTACATGAGTCTGCATCTCATTGTTCTCATGACATCCCTGTAGGGCTCTCTGGTGGGGTCCAGCCAGAACCCCACTCTTCCCTGGTGAAATACAGCCACCTCCTCGAAGGTCACTGGCCCTGAAGAAAGAGCAAGGCAACACTCCAGTACCTGCTGCCCCACTCCCTGCCCCACTATTCAGGAGGAAAGGCCAATCAAATGGAAGCTCTGAGAGAGTCAGCAGAGTCTCCCCACTGCTGAGAGCAGCCAGGAGACATCTGGGTGAGGGGGCCAAGTAGGCCTCGTCTCCCAGCAGATCCACCACAGACCTACTAGCCAGAGGCTGATGGAGATGAGTCCCCAGTGAGGTCCAGGCACAGCCCCATGGTAGAGAACCCAACACCCTCCCCACTGCCCAGCAGCTGGATGTGAGGGGCGGGACATCTTCCCTACACCTCCTGCCTGTTTTACTTTCCATGTCACACCAGCCCCTGGCTAGCAGGCTGAGGGTTCAGCACTGGAAACCTGGTCAGTTTTCCAGCTACCCAGGAGTTGCTTTGTCTGTTTCCTGTTTTACAAATTAGGAATTTTCTCCCCCCAACACCCAAGTGTTTGTTCTGAGGATCTAGGCCCATGTTAACAAATCCCAGCTTAGGTTTGTCACCTCAGTCCCCACTCCTATCCTCGCAGGGTATTCCCTGGCTCCCTCCTCTCCAGCCCCTAACTCCCCAGAAGTTTGCCCACCTCTTCCAGTATTTCCTGCCCCTCCCCCCTCCAGCAGGAACCCACCAGCAACCCCCAATAACCCCTACACAGGGCTGAAGCTCCCTGCAGCCATGTTCTCCTGTCCACATGGGAGGCTGGGATGAGCTGGAGGCGAGAGGTGGGCGTCATTCTGCAGCCTGGCAGGGCGAGAAAGACGATTGTGGAGGTTTCAGAACAGGCTTTAGTTCCATTTTCACCCATGCACGATTCCCCAGGCCCTGTGCCACCAACCAGAAGTTGTAGATTCTGCTGGCTGGAGGAACATGCTCCTCTCCCAGTGCACCACAGACCCTGTTTGGCACCTCGCTTTCCCCCCTTGTGCTCCCCCAGCAGCAGTAACCAACCAAGACATTTTGAAGCCCTCCCAGCAACAGGGTGTAGAAGACAAACCCTGGACCAGACCAGACCCAAAGGGCCCCTTGGGAGGGTCCCCCTGACCCTGCCCCAGGGCAGCGCCTCCTGCCGCCCAGGGGGACAGGGAGGAGTCAGGGGCCACAGTTCTTCCTCTCTCTGCTCCTCCACCTCCCGGTCACAGGGAAGTGACCCTGGGCAGGACAGCTGCAGGTGAGTGTGCCGGGGAGATCAGAGATCTGGGAACCTGCCCCCCTCTAATGCCTCTCCTCACACCTCTCTCCCACCACCTCTCTCTCCTGGCGCCCTGCCCCGGGCTGGGAGCCGGGGTCACCGCCCCCATTCCCGGGGCTCCCCGCCCGGCTGCCCCGCTCCGCCCGTGCGGGAGAGCTCAGGCAGAAGGATCACTTCCTGGTACCGGGCTGTGGAGCCAGGAGGGGCGGCTCAGACTCGCTGCGGGAAGGATCCTCCCGGCCTCAGCGCTGCAGCAGCAGCTCCCAGCTGCCCCAGCCCCTTCCCGTGCCCCGCAACCACCCCCCGCTCCCAACTGCGCCAGCTTCCTCCGGGCTGGAGCTGCTGTCTCCCCACTGACCTTTGAAGGAGCAGCGGAGGGCAGGGCCTGCCCAGCAAACAGCTGATCGCAGCTGCGCCGCAGGCCGCCCCTGGGAAAAGCTCCGCGGAGGAGGCGCCACAAGGCTGCCCGGCAGCGGGTGTTCCAGGGGCCGAGCACCCCCGCCTGCAGCAAACGCTGCAGCCCTCCCCCCAGCCCCCATGTGAGGGAGAACAACCCTCCTCTACAGCCGGAGCTCAGGGCATTCAGGGGTGCCAGGGCTCCCCCCCTGCACGCCTGGGCCAGAGGACACTCCACACACACCTCTGCCCCAGGGGCTCGCCTGGTTGCCCAGAGACTGATCCAACCCCACGCCTGCCCTGCCACCCCCTGCCGCCTGCAGCTCCGGCCTCTCCCCCTCCGCCCCGCACAGCTTCCGCACCCAGGGGCCCCACAGGCCCCAGGCTCCTGTCCCCACCTGGAGCCCAGCGGGGACCAGGGGGCAGCTCCCCTGCTCTGCAGCTGAGAACAGCGGCTCCGCTCCGGCCCCCGGCGGCTCCAGCGCTGCTGGCGGCACGTGGCCACCAGGGAGCAGCTGCTGGGCCCAGGCTCCTGCGTCACAATAATGCCGCCCCAGACTGCTTGCCCCGGGCTGTGCCCAGGCCCCGCCCCCAGGAGCTGCCCCGCCCCTGGCTGTGCCCAGGCCCCGCCCCCGGACCACCCCGCTGTGCCATTTAGAGCCCCGCCCCAGGAGCTGCCCCGCCCCCGGGCTGTGCCAGAGCCCCGTCCCCAGGAGCTGCCCCGCCCTAACAATACGCAGAGCCCCGCCCCAGGAGCTGCCGCTCCCGGGCTGTGTCAGAGCCCCGCCCCCAGGAGCCACTGCCAGGCTGTCAGAGCCCGCCCCCCCAGAACTGCCGCCCCAGCCTGTGCCAGAGCCCCGCCCCAGGAGCTGCCCCGCACCCGGAACTGCATGCCAGAGCCCCGCCACCAGGAGCTGCCCGCCCCGGGCTGTGCCAGAGCCCCGCCCCCAGGGCTGCCCCACTCTGGGATTTGTTCTGCGACCTCACCTCCTACTTCCCAGCACCCCCACCCCCAGCTGCTCCCTTCCTGTGTCTGCAAACACCCCCGGGCCGGGCGTGCAGCGCCTTACGCTGGGGCTGGCTCCAGTCAACTCACAGTTGCCTCCATCTTTGCTCACTTGCCTGGGGCGGGAGGGATGAGAAGAGAGAGAGAGATGGAGCCCAGGGTGTGAAAGCAGAGATCAGGGGGCAGGGAAAGAAGGACTCTTTTGGAAAGGTGGGTTTTTTTTTTTTTTTTGCGGGGGCAGGTGTGATCAAATGGAGTCCAGAAGAAGTTGGGCAGCAGAGGCTCAGGGAGATTGAGGAGGAACCCCCTGCGTGTCCCAGTGTTGTCAGGGATTGTACAGCACCTAGCACAATATATGAGGTCCAAGAGCTGTAATTTTGCCTATTTTACCCAAGGCAAGAATATAAAATTGCGCCCCAGCTGTGCCACCCAGCCCCCTTGAAACACCCCCAGCACCACCCATCCCTTTGAAACAAACCCTCCTTCCCCAGCACTGCCCCATGAAACAACTGTGGGCCAAAGGAAGGTTTGGGGAGAGGGGAGAGAGAAATGGCTATTCCATGGGTGACCAGATCTCACCGTCACACCCCCTCTTCACCCCTAACCCCTGCTGGCCTGCTGCCTCTCCTGCTAGTCCAGTCCCCCCACCCACCACTCCCCTCCTTTCACCTCCTCCACTCCTGCCAGAAACCCCCATGCCCGCCCCTAGAGCCCCTGCTGTCTCACTGCTCACCTCTGTGCCCACCTGCCATTTGCCCACCCGCTCAAGCCCACCTGCTCCCCACTTGCCCCTCAACCCCCAAGTATAAAGCCTCATTCAGAGAGACCCAGCAGTCCAATCAGTTGCAATACCAAAAATTAAACTGCACTGAAAATGGTGCTCCCCCTCCAGCCACACTGACGTTTTGGACCTAGAAAGCTTTGCCCCAGACATCCCCTTCAGAAGACATCCCCAGACAGGCTGGGGGATACTGGTGTGACCTCACCTGGCAGCCCCCCAAAGGAAGGAATTGGGGGGACTAAATGGACAGGGACCCCTCTCTGGCTGAAGCCTGGCAAGGGAGGTAAATGGATCCCACCAGAAGTTAAAATGAAAAGTGAGGAGGAGGCTCTGCTTTGGACCTGGGCAGCTCTAGATACAGCACCTGGGCACGTAGGAGGATTTCACTCCACCAGACCATGGAAGCAGAATTGACTTTTCCTTTCCAGGTTTAGCTAATGTTCAGAAAGGGAATCTAGCACCTGCCTTCCAGATTTGAATACCTCAACATTCAGGAGTGCTCCAGGCTCAGTTTGGGCAGCTGTTTTTCTTCCAAATCAAATATACTGATCCACTGTCATTTGCTGTAGAAAAAGAAGTATTAGGATAAAATTGAGCAAGAAATGCTTCCCAGGGGTTATTAGGACTGGAATTGCTATTTTCAACAGCCATTGCCTTTTGTTTGTTTTTGTTTTATTTGTTTTAAAAGGAAGACAGTGATGTACATTGCATTGGCAAATTCCCCATAGAAACAAAGAGAGTGGAACAAAAAGAATAATAAAAGGCACCTCAACTTTTCCTCATGTATGGAGGACAGTCTTACAATATGCATCAGATCTCCTCAATCACACAAGCTGAAAATTGTTCCACTTTACTGCAGCTCTGTAACCATATGGGAACCAGTCCTGTCTGTGTTCTGTGCACATCAAAATCCCTGCTGAATGACCCACGCATGGGGAGCAAGTTACCAGTGACCCTGGGGGTGGAAGAAGAGTGCAGGGAGGCATGTGTGTGTGAGAGGCCCAGGGCTGGGGTGGCAGGGAGGGTGCAGAGGAGCCCAGGGGTGGGAGTGGGGAAGCCAAACAATTTTTTTGCTTGGGGCGGCAAAAATCTAGAGCAACCCTGCCTCCCACGCCCACGTTGAGTGTAGGTAGGAGTGGATCATTGGCTATCCCTACTCGAAGAGGGAGAAGCTAAGGCTGAGAAAAGAATTGACTTGTCTGAGGTCACACAGCCAGCCAGTGGCAGAGTTAGGGAATAGAACCCAAGAGCCCTGATTTTCAAACTAACCATCGGATCTTGAATTTCAGACATTGAATGGCCTGAATAAAGTGCTCTCAGATGAGCTCCAGACCAACAACAGTGCACAGGAATTATTCAGCAAGTATTTGAGAGAACTGCAATGTTAGAGAGAATCATGAACTGCTCAGAGACCATTAATGCAGAGAGAAGCAGCAAAATTCATCAAACATAGAACTGGTTCTGACTTATTTCCTTAGTCTTAAAGAGAACAAGGACCTGGAGTCTCCTCCTGTCAGTAACCCCTTGCTCAGCCAATCAGGAGTAGAGACTTTGAGGACAGGAGGCTGAGGAGTTCTCCAGCCAGAAAAAGAGAGCCCAAAGGATGGCCCAGGTCACTGGTGGGGATCACTGCCAGAGCATTATTTCAGCCCCACATTTTGGGTGGAGCTCCGACAGTTGGGAGCTGCAGAGCCCTCTCCAACAACACACACACACGGTAGTGGGAGGGGAATAGGAGAAAGGACAAAGAAGGAAGAGATGAAGAGAAAGGAGGGAGGCAGGGAGGAAAGGTGAAACACAAAGGACAAACCCTAATGTCCAGTGATTCTAAGGGACAAAATCCCAGAGTGCGGAATAAAATTCTGCCTCCTTAAGCTCGTGTTTTCCATGCCTAGAATTCCAGCTGTCACCAGCTGGATCAGACTGAACAGGTTTCAAACTTCCAGGAGGCTCTTACCTTGTAATAAACAGGGACGGCTGTTTTCCAGTAAAATCACTAAAGGGGAAGGAGAAAACTCGAAAGAGAGTTCCTCCTGGTGCTCACGTCCGTGAACCCGAATACTCTCTCAGTCCTCAAAGAGAGACCTGGAGAAGGAGACTTGCTGAAGCAAAGCCACAGGGTCTCTGAGCTTTCCCTTGGCCCCTCGCCCTGTCCTGCCTGGCTGTTGTCAGCATCTCTCTGTGAGGTCACCACCTCCCCACCACCTTGGACCAATAGTCTGAGGTCCTGCAAAACCTTTGTGATGTCACTGCCCACACTCCTCCTTGCTGTGCCAATGTCCTGCCCCTGCCTAGGACACTTTGGAGTTTGAGCTACTCCTGTGGATCACCCCACTCAGGAGCGTTCGTTCTAGGCAGCAAGCCGGCTAGACAGGGTGAAACATCGAGGGCGGCTGCTCCCAATGCTACACTCCAGATTTTCAGAAATGAGTCAACTTTATGGCCAGAAGAGACCATTAGAGCATCTAATCTGACCCCCTGCATATCACAGGCCTCCTGCTTACGGACACCATAGCTACTTTTGGGGCAAACACATTGCCAGAAAGGCATCTAGTCTTCATGAAATGACATCCAAGAGATGGAGAATCCACCACTTCCCTTGGTAGCTTGTTCCTGTGGTGAATCATCCTCGCTGTTGAATATTTGTGCCTTAGTTGTAATATGAATTTGTCTCTTTTTCACCTTCCAGCCACTGAGTCTTGTTATGCCTTTCTCTGCTCGATTCAAGACGCCCTTTAATACCAGTCTTTTTCTCTCCATTAAGACACTTCAACACTTCAGTGAAGTCACCTTTCAATCTTCTCCAGCCCTCAGAACATTTGGTGGATCTTTGCTGTCCCAAACTCCTAATTTCTGGCAACATCTTTTTCAAAGCGAGGACACCAAAACTGGAGGCGTATTATTCCAGTATCAGTCTCACTGATGCCGTGTCACCTCTACCTGTGACGTTATTGACATAAACTGTAACTGTATAGATCACCATTGCAACCACTGTTCTATATTTGCAGCCAATATTGTATAAAGGTAGTTGTGTAAGGGGGTCTATGGAAGGTTCTGATTAGTTGTCTTAATGATGCTTTATCTCTAGATGTGTATCATTTTTGTAGTTGATGTTATGAATATTGGTTCTATGCCTGTATTTCAAACTTGTGCTCTGCTTCTGGGAAACACCCCAGACAAGTTGGTGTCATAGAATCATGGGAGAATTCAAGATCAGAAGGACCATTATGATCATCTAGTCTGACCTCACTGCAAGATGCAGGCCACATAAGCCGATCCACCCACTCCTTATGCAAGCGACCCTGCCCATGCTTGGAGGAAGGCAGAAAAACCTCCCAGGGCCATTGCCAAATCTTCCCTGGAGAAAATTCCTTCCCGACCCCAAATATGGCGGTCAGCTGAACCCGAGCATGCAGGGCAAGACTCTCCAGCCAAACCCTCTGGAAAAGATTATATCATACCATTGACCCATTGTACTATTCTACCAGTGTGGCACTTAATTGACCTATTGACTAAGCCCGTTATCCTATCATACCATCTCCTCCATAAACTTATCTAGCTTAATCTTAAAGTCATGGAGGTCCTTCGCCCCCACTGTTTCCCTCGGTAGGCTGTTCCAGTGTTGTACTCCTGATGGTTAGAAACTTCTTCGTCTAATTTCAAGCCTGAATTTCCTGACTGACAATTTATATCCGTTTGTCCTGCGTGTCCCACATTAGCACTGAGTCTGAAATAATTCCTCTCCTTCCCTGGTATTTATCCTCTGATATATTTAAAGGAAGTGTGATCCATATCTCCTCTTTATCCTTCATGCCAGTTAAGGAAAACAAACCATGAGCTCCTCAAGTCTCCTTTCATACGAAAGGCCTTCCATTCCCCTCGGATCATTCTAGTGGCCCTTCTTTGTACCTGTTCTAGTTTGAATTCATCCTTCTTAAACATGGGAGACCAAAACTGCACACAATACTCCAAATGAAAGTCTCTACCATGCTTGTATATAACGGGACTAGCACCTCCTTATCCCTACTAGAGAATACACATATATAAGCTAATGCAACCCAAGACCGCATTAAAAAAGCTTTTTAGCAAACCACATCACATTTGCGCGTAACTGCATAGCGTCATCCTCACTACGATCAACCAGGACTCCTGGGTCCTTCTCTCTCCTCCGTTGGGGTACTTCCAACTGAGAGTGCGTCCCAACATAACTAAAGTTCTTGTTAGTCATCCTAAATGCATAACCTTACACTTCTCTTCTGTGAATTTCATCCTGTTACTAACACTCCAGTTTACAAGGTCATCTAAATCTCCTGGAGAATATCGATCCTCTTCTGAATTGGCAATCACCCCCAACTTGGTGTCATCCGCCAAACTTTATCAGCCCACTCCTACTCTTGGTTCCCAGGTCAGCAATAAATAGATTGAATAAATCGGACCCAAAACCGAGCCTTGGAGGAACTCCACTGGTAACCCCCTCCAACCGGACAGTTTCCCACACCCTTCAATACTACCCTCTGCAGTCTCACCCCTTTAACCAAGCTCCTTATCCACCTCTGGATTTTCATTTCGATCCCCATCTTTTCCAGATTGTAACCAAAGTAATTCTTCATGCAGCGGTACACGTATCAACGCCTATACTGAAATCCAGATATATGAGATCCACCGCATTTCCCTTGTCTAAAATCACCATCTGTTTACTTTCTCCAAAGAAGGAGATCAGGTTGGACATGGTACTGATCTACCTTTACTGTAAATCCATGTAATCTATCGATTGCATCGACTGATGCTCCGAACCACTCTCTCTTTTAAGATTTTTTCCATGACTTTGCATACTACAGATGTTAGACTAACAGGCCTATAGTTCCCGGGTCTCACTTTTTTTCCCCTTCTTGAATATAGGAACTACATTAGCTAATCTCCAGTTCTGCCTAGCCGGCTTGATGCAGGTTAGGGAAATGTGAGAACCACTACAGTACAGAAACTGCATTACAGTGCACTGCCCTGCCCCGCCCTCAAATTCCCTGCACTTTGGTGGTGCTCACCCTGGCACACACTGATGGGCGAACCTGGAGAAACTGGCAGCAGCTCTCTGATGGGTCAGCTGGAAGAGCAGAGGACTGGAGCCAGGGATCAGGAAGTCGTCCTTACATCACCCTTGTGACTCTAGCTTGAAGGGGAGCTTCTTTTTCTTCCCCTTGCTGAGAAGCAGCAAGAGAAGAAAGAAAGGTCCGGTGGGCCAACTGGGTGCAGAAGCCAATGCTGCCTTTTCCTGCAGTGAAGCCCAAAATGAGGGACTTGCATTGAGTAAAGGCAGTGCTGGGCTTCCAGGAAATAGCTCACTGCTGCAGGAAGAGGGATGAAACAGCCTGCTGAAACCTGGGATTGAACCAGACCTTTAGATCTTCAGTCTAATGCTCTCCCAACTGAGCTACTTCAGCACCTGCAGGGGCCTTTTGGGCTTGCTTCTCACCTTGAAGTTTATTCTCCATAAACCATCTCTCCAGTCAATAATGGCCAATGCAAGACGGACATCGCTTGCTATTTTAGCACTTGGAAACGTCATCAACTAGTCTCTGGATCTCTTGAATGCTGCGCTTCAGTTCATGGGGGAAAGGCGAGAGAAGTGACCTTTGAACAAAGGGCCTGGGGTTAACATCCTAACGCTGTCTGTCTCCGACTGTAACACTATTTAATACCAGCCCACCCTGTGCTGGTGACAGTTCCATTTCTAGATGTTAGTACATTTCAGTTACTGTCAAAATTAAAAGTTTCTATATGCTTAAAAGAAATTATTTTTTCATTTGCTTATATACGGCATGAATAAATACAGATTTACACATCCTAGCATGAACATTTATTGTCTTATATGATAGAGAAAATCCTGCATCCAGATTGTGCATCAAATCATGAAATGAGCTACAAATGCAATAAAAATAAGGTATTCAATGGTTTAACATATGGAGTGGGGCACTGAAGACACTTCTTGCCTGGGATGCCACTTGGTCTAGGGAGGCCCTGTCAGGAGAACAGGAGTTAGTCTCACACGCCTATTTCCAGGCTGTAATCTGTGGGCGCCTGCTCTGGGTGAGGGATTGCAGCCCAGACTCAGGGCTGGAACAGGCCTCGGATTGAGGGGTGGCTGCCTGGTTTGCAGAGCTCTGATGTCTCAGACAATGTGGCTTTCCCAAAGCCTCAGATCTGCGTCCCCAAGGCTCCTCTGCTGCCTCCGCTCCTTTCACAGTCTATAGCAAGGAGCAGCAGCAAGGGTCAGGATGAGCCATGGGCACAAAGTGGGGGGCAGAGGCTTCAGGAGGAAACCCAGCCCCAGAGCAGAGGGGATGGAGGCTTTTTCTCTCTCCTTAGCCAGGGCTATAGCTCCGAGAGCTCTGTGAAATGCCTCCTGCCCACAACCTGGGGAAGGGAAGAAGTCTCAGGTTCTAGCTCGATTTGGAGGAGGATCACTGGCCCCTAGAACCACTCGCTGCCCTTTCCCGGAGAAACCTGTGATGCCCAGAACGGGGCTGAGATAAATGCTGACAGGAGCCAGGAATTGCTCCCTGGAATAGCAGCAGGACTGGGCAGCTGGAAATCTCCCAAAGGAGCTGAAGCCTTGGTGGGTCAGACATAGATGCCCCAGGTACTGCATGGGGGCTTAGGTTTGTTTCTGGACAAGAGCAGTGAGAGTTTTATTGCCTCAACATTTCAGTAGAAAAATTCAGACCCAAAGTGTGTGTGGGGAGGTCGATAGCGGTTTCTTTGGGTTTGATTTAATTTGTTTTCTCATTCTCATTGTAAAAGCCCTGGGTCATTTTGTGGAAGGCCAAGGCCAAGTAAGAAAAGTTAAAAATCTGTGGTGGAGTGAGGGGGTCTCGGTGGGCCAGGGCAGGGGGGGAGATTTTCATGGGGCGGGGGTTAGGGGAGAAACGAGAGGCTTTTGCGGGAACACAGGGGGAGGGTTTGCAGTTTAACCTCCCCACTTTCCTGTGCTGCTGCCCAGCTCCGACCCCACTGACACCCCTTTGACGAAGTGGGAATTTTCTGGATGTTTTGTTTGCATCTTGTGTGTACCTCAGTTTCCCCTATTTGTTGCACGATTATCTAGGTTAAAGGTCCAAAATGTGGGGTGCCCCCTGCCAGGGGGAATGGAGTAACATTCAGGGGGATGCAGCTGGGCCCAGGCCAGCCCCCATGGGGATGGGGAGGGGGAGCCACCCAGCTCCACTCTTGGCTCCAGCCCCAGCTCTGGCCCCTGCCTCAGCCCCCTTACCCCTGTCTGTGTCCCTTCCCCCTTAGCTGCGGCCCCACTCCCAGCCACGACCCGGGGGGAGCATGGACAGGGGTGGGGGGCATGACCCTGAAGTGTTTTGGGACCACGGATCTCAGCGGTGGGACAAGGGGGTTAAATCTTGGCAGAGACCCCCAAAGGGCAGGTGTGGCTGCTGTCGAGCTGCCTGGGCCCAGACAATGGCCACAAATTCTGTCTCCTAGCAACCGATGGCCGGGGCGCACCTGCTGCAAGAGGCCAGCTGGCTGGGAGGAGTCGGAGAACAAAGAACGAGCTGGAGGCCAGGTGAGCAGGTTGCCAGGGAAACAGGACAGAGGCCAGACGAGGGGCAAAGGGCCTGGCTGAGTCGGGCTGTTGGAGCAAGGAGTCTGCTGGGTTGGGGACTCGAGGGGAGAGCCCAGGCTCTGAGTTCGGGGTCTGCCCAAGATGGACGTTGCTGAATCTTCCTGCTTCCTGTGCGAACACAGAACTTTCCCAGGCTGGATCCCAGACCCCTAACAAACCTTCTGTTGTACAGCGCTGGCTGAGAGTCACTGGGGACTGTGGAAGTTGGGGTGCAGGACTCTTCGGGTGAGGCTTTCCCAGGTGTCCGACTCAGGTGGACTCACTGCAGGAAGCTCCTGGTGTGGAACAGGGGGGCTGAAAGGTCCAAGGTCAGTCCCAGGAGGGGCTGAAGCCAAGGAGGCTTCCCCCAGTGAGAGCGTCCCCTGGGGGAGTCACACTGACGAGGCTCTTGCCTGGGTTTGACTCCGAGCTGTTCCAGAGCACGGAGCCTGTGTGCCCGTCACAGCCCCCCAGCATGTGACCTACAGGCTCCACTCTGGCAAAGCTCCCTGTAAATCAGAGACAAACTCCCCCCTTCTCCCAGTTACTCTCCCCTGCAGAGAACCCAGAGCAGCTCCTGCCTCGCTGGGTCTCCTGCCAGCCACAGCTGGCCAAGGAGCTGCCCGAGCCGTTCCCCTGGGTCCCTGTGCAGGGGCAGTGTCAGTTCCGACCTCACGAGTACAGTGGCGACGCTCCCTGCCTGTCACGGGGGGGACGAGGGCTTGATTCCCTGAGGAGAAAGCTGGGATTGTGACACCCGTGTATGTCTGCAGCACAATTAAACCCCACAGCTGGCCCAGGCCGGCTGACTCGGGCTTGCCAGGCTCGGGATCTGGGGCTGGAGCCCGACCACTGGGACCCTCCCCTCGCCAGGTTCAGTGGCCGATATACTGAAGATGAGTTTGTAAGTGGGAATGTGCACTGGGTGCTGCCACTGGACAGACACTTCCCAGCAGGAGCCCCACCCCGTGAATGTGATCTACTCTAAACACATGTGATGAAGGAAAGTCAGCCTGGGGCTCTGGATTTATCATCTCGCAACGACTCGATTCAACTTGCTCAGGTTAGAAAGAAAGTTGTTTTTTTATTGTGAGCCTGAAAATTGCCTCCGTGTGAAAGTCAGAGCTGGATTATTTCACGCTCACGCACTTATCACTATTGAAGGAGTAAAGGAACGTGCAAACCAATGCAGCCTTAACATGTCATTTGCATCCTCAAGCCTTGTTCCTGTGGCAGGATCTCAACGACAGACAGAAATGTTACCCGGTGTCAGGAGGAGAGAGGAAAGCACTTCCTCGTGTATTTCCCCAGGCTGTTGTGCAAGGCAGCAGAGGCGCTTTACGGCATTTTCTGTCACTGATTTTTTTCATGTTGGTGTGGGAGGACAGACTTAGACCTGCCAACTTTGTGACCCTGTGAATGTGAAGTGAGCAGATGATGAGTTAACAATGATGCTGTTGCACAGGGTTTGATTGGAATTAGAAAACAAAAGCCCTTAAAGTGGAACTCTTGGGTGAATAGAATGAGCTGATTTATAGTCAACCTTGAAAGGCAATAGACTGTTACATTGGGCAGAACAGCCTGGTTTGGTTGGTTGGTTGTTTTCCCTGATAAATTGCAGAGGGTTCAGAGAAGAGCCACAGGAATGATTAAAGGCTTGAGCAGGCAGAGAAGTTTAAAAACAAACCGAACCTTCCTGCTCCTGCCGGCTGTGACTGCTGAGGACATTTTCCTTCTCTACTCCAGAGTCTCTCTTCTGCCAGATTCTCAGCAAGTCAGGCCCCCTGCAGACTATGGCAGAGCAGTTTGGTATGAAGCTGCAGGACTCACAATGTAAGAGTGCAGCTGCTGTAGCATCTTGACTGACCATGGGCTAAATCCTGCAGCCCTGGCAGCCCAGGATAACCTCCCACTGATGGTGATGGGAATTTAGCCTTTGTAACGATCTGTTGGTACCTGAGCTCTCAGATGTGAATTAAACTGGGGGCAGACACAGCTCTGTCCAAACAAGTGAAGGATGTAAGTGAAAGAGCAAAGCTGGCCCTGGGGAGCTGCTGCAGTCCCATCACCACAGCTGGGAGGGAACAGAGGGAAAACACCTGGAGCAGTACTGAGAAAGGAAGTTTGTCAGTGAGATCAGTAGCAATAAATGTGAACTGAAGGAGTGCTTTCTCCTCTGTGCTGACAGGTTTGAATTGTGTTACTTTACTGTGAGATAAGGCTTTACAATATCCTGCTCTAATTTCAGGATGGGTCTATAACCATACTTCATAATTAGTCTCTGGGACTTCAGACTTCAAATGAACTGAAGGAATTTAAGGGTTCATAGCCTGCCACCTGAGAGTGCAGTAGAGTTCAAACCAATGCAGAGAGAGGCGAGAACAGGGATTGTGGCTCACCTCCCGGAGGACAATCACAGCACGACTAGGGGTGTTCACACTGGTGTGGGTACCGTGGCGCTGCGGCTCAAGAAAGTACGCCTCGCGTGGGATCTGAGCATCTACATCTCTGTGAGGTCACCACCTCCCACCAATAGTCTTTGACCAATAGTCTGAGTCTTTGAGTCTGTCCACAAGGACCCCTTATGTCACGACATGTCCTTTGTTGGGCTAATGTCCTGCCCTGGCCAGGCACTTTGGAGGCTTGAGCTTACCCTGGGATCACCCCACTCAAGGAGCCGTCATTCTTCTAGGCAGCAAGCCGGAGACAGGGAAGCATCAGATGCTGCTCCCAATGCTACACTCAGTTTTTCAGAAATTAGTCGACTGGCCAGATGAGACCATTAGAGCATCTAATCTGACCCCCTGAATATCACAGGCCTCCTGTATGACACAAGAGCTACTTTTGGGGCAAACACATTCCAGAAAGGCATCTAGTCTTCACTGAATGACATCAGGAGATGGCGAATCCACCACTTTCCTTGGTAGCTTGTTCCTGTGGTGAATCATCCTTGTTGTTGACTATTTGTGCCTTAGTTGTAATATGAATCCTTGATCTGGCTCCCAGCCCCTCTCCAAGGGTTGCAGCTATCTGGAGGTGCTGCCTTCCTCAGTCACACCTCATTCATTCAACAGGGCAATTGATTACAAAGTGGGGGGAAGATCTTATTCTACTTCTAGCAAGAAGGCATTTTTCTTTTACCTTAGGGGCTCGCTATAACATATTACCAAGGTTCAATACAAAGTCATATACAAGTTATACACAAATGCACAATGCAGAGATTTATCTAAAACTGCATTGATTGACTGCTGTGTGCAGTAATATAGTGACCCCTGGGTCTTCGAATGAGGGTTTATACTTCGGGGTGGGGGGCACGAGTCGGAGGTGGGCGGGTGGGCAAAGAGGCGAGCAGTGAGCTAGGAGAGATTCTAGGGGCAGGGATGGGGGTTTCTGGCAGGGGAGGAGGACGTGAAAGAGGCGAGTGGTGGGTAGGGGCTGACTGAGAGGACGCAGGAAGCCAGCGGGGGCTACGGTGGGGGGGCAGAGCAGGGCGGGGGTGGGTCCTATTTTACTGCTGTGAAATGGTCACCCTATGTGCGTCGTTTCTTTCCCCCTCTACAGGCCTCCAGATACCATCAGTGCCTTGCTAGTGTGCCATGCACCGTGAGAGATCTCTTCTCTTTGTGTGTGGCTGAGTGTTTCTTGTGTGTGAATTTATTCAACAAAATCTTGAGCTGTGTAATGGCTACATGAATGAGGTAGGCAGGGGGTTCTCTCATTTGATTGTTCACAGTCACTTACAGATTGATCACAGCAAACAGGAGCTGTGTTTGTTTGTTTATAAGATAAGCAGCTCCCGGAGCCCGAGTTCACAACAAAACAAAGAGAGCTGCATAACAAAACAAAGAGTAAATTTACTTGGTGCCATTCTGGGATATCTCCCACACCTGAGGCCAATAATAAGCGCTGGTGTGTGTCCAGACATCTACCGAGCAGCGCTGGATCACCAGCACTGCACTCACATAACTTCTGGGCAGACCAGAAGGCTCCAGCCAGCACTGCAGCCAGGAGAGGTTGTGTGCCGCTGACGTGCCTTGGTGGTGTGGATAAGATTAATTGGCAGCGCTGGAAAGCTCTGACCAGCGCTGCAACTCACAAGTGTAGCTGCTTCCCATAGACTTTAAGGTCAGAAGGTGACCACAGGATCATCTAGTCTGACCCCTGCACAACGAGGCCACAGAATCTCACCTGACCTACTCCTGTAAATAAACCCCCAACCTATGTCTGAGTTATTGAAGTCCCAAATCAGACGAAGACCCCAAGTTGCAGAGGAATCTTCCAGCAAGACCCATGCCCCATGCTGCAGAGTATGTAGAAAACCTCCAGGGCCTCAAGAACTTCCTGGAGGAAAATTGTACCCGACCCGTGATGATGCGGTTCTGGCAGGGACCCAACTGAGAGTGCCAATTCAGGACCACTTTCTCAAACAGGCAGTCACAGCCCTAGGCTGGGGGTTTTTCCCACCCTATGCAAACCAAACCAGCCAGACAAAGAGGGCCTCTGGTCTCAATTCCCACTGGCTAACCACAAGTTACACAAGCAATTTCCTTAGACACCCAGTCTCCCCAGTATCACCACCAGTGCATCAACTTGGGGATGAATGGTTATGAAAACCAACACCTAATAAAAGAAAAGGTTCTCGATCCTGTGCGACTAAAGCCCCAGACCCAGGGTCATATACACATCAGATCTTACCCACAAATCACGCTGATGCCAACTTCAGAATCGCACTCCAAAGGTTTATTTACAAAGGGAAAAGGTAGAGATGAGAGGTGGAATCATGAAGGAATCAATTACATACAGTAATGGCAAAGTTCTAGTTCAGCTGTACAGTGATGGAGGAGCTGCAGGTTCAAATCAAGTTCTGGAAACATCCTGCTGGAGGTGGTCCAGTCCTTGTGTGGATTAGCCTAGGAAAGTTCTCTCCAGAGGTAAGAAGCAGGATTGAAGACAAGATGGAGATGATGCATCAGTTTTCATATAGCTTCTTTCCAGGTGGTAAGAACCTCTTGCTCACTGTGGAAAATCACAGCAAAATGGAGTCCAGCAGCTCATATGACAAGTCTCTGCATACCTTGCTGACTACATGCAGTCTGCCTCTCTCTCCATAACACCAGGTAGCTGATGGTCCATAATGGCCATCACAGGCTACAGATCTAACACCAGCTTGTCTGGGATATCACCCAGAAGCACATCATCACCAACTTGAAATAGTTACAGACAGTATAGAGCCAATATACATAACTTCAACTAAAACAGATACGCAACACACAGCACAATCATAACCAGCAACCCATAACCTGGTCTTTAGGACATCTTATATGACCCCTACTCTAAGATTTGGTGCCACCATGACCAGTTGCAACCCATGTTCTATGGTCCCACTATATCAATAACGTCACAACTCCTCAAAGAATTATAGTAGATTCGTGAGGCATGATTTTCCTTTACAAAACCATGTTCATTCTTCCCAATGTAAGCGGGGCAGACTCACCTGGCGGCAGCTCCTGCTGGTTGTCTTGGGAATTAGCTCTCCAGCCGTCAGAGCACCCTCTGCAGGCCAGTGATCCGCCTCACCGCAGCTGGCCCCCTGTCCCTCCCAGGACCCCAGTGCCCCTTTACAGGGTGCTGCTCCTGGCAGTACCCCAGTTCTGGGTCTCCCTCCTAGGGGAACCCCACCCACTATCCCCACTTCACCTCAGTCTTGGCTACTGCCCAGTCTCCATCCAGCCCCGTTCACTGGGGCAGACTGCATGAGCCACTCATCACAGGCAAAGGGGTTTGGACCTGCCGCCTCTGCTTCCCCTGGGCTGCCCCATTGCAGCCCTGCACCTATTCAGCCTATAGTCAGGCCTGCAGACTGGGCTTTCCCGGCCAGAGCTCCCAGCTCCTCTGGCCCTTCCCCAGCCCTGCTCCCAATCTAGGTGTCTTGCTTGGGTCCCTGCAGCCAGGCCTTCTCTCACTACAAGCAGAGGGAGACTGACTGGACTCCTGGCTCACAGCCTCTCTAGGGGCCAGCTGGGCCTGACTGGGGCATGGCCACAGCTGAGCCTGCTTCCCCAATCAGCCCAGGCTCCTTGCCCCAGCCCCAGCCTCTCTGGCTGCTTCAAGCCCTGCAGGGCAGGAGCAGGGGACCACCCGCTACACCCAGCAAATTCCATTCACCGATGTGTCTAATCATTGGGCTCTACAATTCCACCCAATTTGCCTAGTACTGACATTAGCCTTAGTGGCCTGTAATTGCCAGCTGCGTCTCTGAGCCTTTTTCATACACTGCTCCAGCCAGGGACTCAAGGCCGCCCCAGACTTTCCCTTCTCCCTTCTGGGAAATCAAGTTCAAGTTCTACAAGGAGCTAAAGAAGCTTCAAACCTCCATCTGAATTAATGTCGCTTTTCTCACTGCCCGACACAAACAAATGTCATTTCAATCCCAGGTGAGTCCACTTCAGTCATTCCTCAGCCCCATTCCTTCCTCCTGCCTTAGCTTAGGGCATTGCGCCCCTGTGGGCATTTCATGTCCTCCTCAGTTTCACATACAGACACAATTTCCTTTGCCGCTCAACGAACAGCAAAACCTTTCTGTGTCTCTAGGCTGAGCCAGGCATTCAATTCCATTGAAATCTTCTCTCCTGCAATGGCAACGGCCATACAGAGGGGACGTGGCCACCGTCAGCCCTGAGAGTGAGATATTCACTCTCCTCTTTCTTCAAGCTGCTGTTGTTATTCCATAAAACATGTACCATGGAATAAAAAGCTGTGTTTACTTCGGTGAGGAAAGAAAGGAGCCACCAACTCCCTGAAAATCTCTGTGCCCCAGAGAGAACCTGCCCTGCTATTGGAATCACTGATGTGCTTCAGCTACAATGGGGAAAGTATCTGCTCTCATGGGGTATAGCTCAGTGGTAGAGTGTTTGACTGCAGATCAAGTGGTCCTTGCTTCAAATCCAAGTTCTCTCTAATAGGCCTCTTATTTTTTTGTTTTTATTTTTGAAAAAAGGAAAAGCATTTTCATTTCCATTCTCCATTATGTTCAGGAGCTCCACAATACGGGGATGCTTGAAATGAATGAGACACTCAACATTTCACTGTCCAAATGCATAAAAACCTAGCACACCTGTCCATCAGCTGAAATCAGTTCCAAGCCTCTACGTGTCTAGTTTATGTTTTCATCAATTAAACAAAGGATCATATGAATGTACATTTGCAGATCCTCCTCTCCAGGGCTGTGCTGTGCAGAAGAACAAGAACCACATCCAGTTGGGGTTCAGGAGTCTGACGAGCAAAGGCCACTTGGTGCGGGCTAAAGTCACCAGCACTTTGGCTCCTTCCCATTCAACCAGCAGCTGGGCCCCCAGGACAAGGCATGAGAAGAAGACAGTGGCTGTGAGCAGGAAAATAGCCACCAAGAAGCTGGCTAAAGCTGTCAAGATCCCCAGGAAGGTCACCATGCCCATGTCTAGAATGTACTGACTGCAGCGGGGACCAAAAAGGCAGAGAAAAGCCCTCAAAAGTTCTAAGCTGCCAAGCCCCAGAAGGTGATCAAAATCCTACCTAAAATCAAGACAGGATAAGGCTAATGTCACCTCCAAAGCCAGGGCTAAGAAGGTAACACTGAGAAAGAAGTGGAGAGATTTCCATTGGGATGACTCCTGCTCCCCTAATGGCTCTGTTACGAATCACCATGGACCACCCGGGGAGATCAAAGTCCTGCAGGACAAACAGCCCCATGGACAGTATAATGAAGTGGTGGCAGTGGGGGGAAGTGCTGTGTTTTGTGTAACACGTGCCAGGTGAGTGATGCACTGACAGGGCAGCTGCCCATGAGCTCATTCTCTTCAATCTACTGCTGCTGTTATTTCAGAGCCAGCACTAGCGGGAGTGTGTCCCTGTCACTTCACCAGCTGTAGAACAGGCTCTGTCTGCAGCCCAGCTCTGATTAATCCCACTTTTTAATGTATTCCTACTGCGATACTTTCCCAGTTCTCTGCCTCATTCAAACATTCCCGTCAGAGACTGAATATGGGGAGGGATGGACTAATTTGTGTGACATCTGCAAGTTGCCTGATTTCAGTAAGGCATTTGACATGGTTCCACATGGGGAATTGTTAGTTAAATTGGAAAAGATGGGGATCAATATGAAAATTGAAAGGTGGATAAGGAACTGGTTAAAGGGAGACTACAATGGGTGGTATTGAAGGGTGAACTGTCAGGCTGGAAGGAGGTTACTAGTGGAGTTCCTCAGGGATCTGTTTTGGGGCCAATCTTATTTAACCTTTTATTACTGACTCAGCACATTCCCGCTTTTATGCCAACAAAGTTTATGGATGACACAAAGCTGGGAGGTATCACTAACACAGAGAAGGACCGGAATCTCATACAGGAAGATCTGGATGACCTTGTAAACTGGAGTAATAGTAACAGGATGAAATTTAATAGTGAAAAGTGCAAGGTCTTGCATTTAGGGATTAATAATAAGAATTTTAGTTATAAATTGGGGACGATCAGTTGGAAGTAACAGAGGAGGAGAAGGACATCGGAGTATTGGTTGATCACAGGATGATTATGAGCCACCAATGTGATATGGCCATTAAAAAAGCTAATGCAGTTTTAGGATGCATCAGGCGAGGTATTTCCAGCAAAGATAAGGAGGTGTTAGTAATGTTATATAAGGCACTGGTGAGACCTCATCTGGAATACTGTGTGCAGTTCTGGTCTCCCATGTTTAAGAAGGACGAATTCAAACTGGAACAGGTTCAGAGACGGGCTACTAGGATGATCCGAGGAATGGAAAACCTGTCATATGAAAGGAGACTCAAAGAGCTTGGCTTGTTTAGCCTAACCAAAAGAAGGTTGAGGGGGGATATGATTGCTCTTTATAAATATATAAGGGATTAATATCAGGAGGGAGAGGAATTATTTAAGCTTAGTACCAATGTGGACACAAGAACAAATGGGTATAAACTGACACTAGGAAGTTTAGACTTGAAATCAGACAAAGGTTTCTAACCATTAGAGGACTGAAGTTCTGGAACAGCCTTCCAAGGGGAGTAGTGGGGACAAAAGACATATCTGGCTTTAAGACTAAGCTTGATAAGTTTAAGGAGGGGATGGCATGATGGGATAGCCTAATTTTGGCAATTCATTTTGGCAATTGATATTTGATTATCAGCAGGCAAGTATGCCCAGTGGTCTGTGATGGGATGTTAGATGGGATGGGATCTGAGTAACAGCAGAGAATTCTTTCCTGGGTGCTGGCAGGTGAGTCTTGCCCACATGCTCAGGGTTTAGCTGATCACCATATTTGGGGTTGGGAAGGAATTTTCCTCCGGGACAGATTGGCAGAGGCCCTGGAGGTTTTTCGCCTTCCTCTGCAGCATGGGGCATGAGTCATTTGCTGGAGGATTCTCTGCAGCTTGAGGTCTTCAAACCACAATTTGAAGACTTCAGTAACTCAGACATAGGTTAGGGGTTTGTTATAGAAGTGGATGGGTAGGATTCTGTGGCCTGCATTGTGCAGGAGGTCAGACTAGATGATCATAATGGTCCCTTCTGACCTTAAAGTCTATGAGATTGAAACCTTGACCAAACTACCTGCTACACATTCAAACCTTCCTGTACACACACAACAGAAACTGGGGCTCTAGAAATGGCAACTTTCCTTTAACACAGATCATTGTTTTCTGTACTTCCAAAGGCACTGAAATAGAAGCACATTACCTTTAAACAGCTGCTATTTCATGATCAGCAGCAGAGCCTCTGTCAATTTATCACCCATAGAGCTGATTGTTTCTAACTGCAGGGTTAGCCAGATCATTCAGTAACATTATCGCTCTGTTTACAAAGCCTTTGGTTAGTGACGAATCATAAGACTTATCCCTTCCTGCTGTAATTCCACCGACTCCAGTGTCTCTTTCCCCATTTCTGGTTCCAAGCAAATTAAAACCACCATCAGAACTAACATGCTGTGGGAAAGTGGAAATGTTGATAGCTCAAGTAATTCTGTGTCTTGTGTGAGTCTATCTGCTTTGTGTGTGAGACCGGTGGGGCTTTTTCTTTGCTCCTGGCAGGTTCAACCAGGTCAGATTTGTGTGTGGGGAGGGACCAGAGAAAACACACCCTGGCCTTCCAGGTTGGGGTTAGGCAAAGGAATAACAACCCTGTCCCACAAAAAAACAAAATATGTTACAGAAACAGTGGTAGGAACAGTGCTAGAGAAACTGGTAAATAATCACAATGCCCAGGCTTGAAGTAATCGGAAACACAGAATTCAAAAAGCAAAGCTCAGGGGCTATTGGGGGTTTATTCTCTGAGCTTAGCCATGTGCTATAGCACAGGGAGCACTTTTGGAAGTCTCCCATCCCACAACGGGGAAAAGGAAAAGGATTCTTAGGTTCTAGCACGGATTGAAGGAGGATGGTGATGGGGAATAACGGAATCCCTCTGACTTACCTTAACTATGTCTGTTGTTACAGTGGGTGAAATGACATTTCCCCCTATCCCTGTCCTTTTCCTGCTCTTTGTTATAGTTCAATATATTTTAAGTGCAGAAAATGATAATAAAAATATCTGCTCCCCAGCACAACCTGAAGCAACATCAGAGCAACTGGGAATGAAACAATTGGTTCCCCAAGGGAGAACTCGATGACTAACAATGGCTTTGAAATGGGGGAACAGTATAACCGTGATGCTCAGGGTTTGCTTAGACTAGGGAAAGTGATGGAGTTTAGGTCAGGTCAAGGGGAAAGCTAATGGCAACCACTGCACCTGGGCTGCATCTGCACTACAACTATAATTGTCCTTTTACCCCAAGATCACTAACTTGAGCAGCCAACGCCATGTACAGCCCTAGTGGATGTCAGGCACAGGTAGTTTTTGCCTCAGTGTAGCTTGTTGGAATCAAACCTCTCCCCAACCTGGAGGGATGAACATTCCTGTCAGGAGGGACACACACTCCTATGACTCTAAAGGAAAAGAGTTGATAGAAAAGATCACAGGACTGACCCCATAGAAGGATGAGCTTCAAAAGGCAGAAACAGGCAGCTGATCTGGTGGAGCTGAGAGACCTCGGTGAAGATGGTGCAAAAATCACAATGTGGGAATTTGCAAATGTGATTTAAAAAAAATATCTTTGGCCAGCCCTAGTCAAGGGATTTATAACAGTTCTCTCTTGTGTGGATTTTCTGATGTCTAATAAGGCTTGTGCGCCGATTGAAGCTTTTCCCACACACAGAGCACATGTAGGGCGTCTCCCCTGTGTGGATTCTCTGATGTGCGATAAGCTCAGAGCGCCGCCTGAAGCTTTTCCCGCACTCAGAGCACGTGTAGGGCGTCTCCCCTGTGTGGATTCTCCAATGTGTGAAAAGGGTAGAGCTCCGCCCGAAGCTTTTCCCGCACTCAGAGCACGTGTAGGGTGTCTCGCCAGTGTGGATTCTCTGATGCGTGATAAGGTGTGAGCGCCGATTGAAGCTTTTCCCGCACTCATGGCACATGTAGCGTCTCTCTTCCAAGTTGATTCTGTTGCGTGGAATAAGGGCTGAGTGGCGACTGTAGTTTTCCTCTGGCCTCTGCTGAGTCTCACAGGCTTTTGTGTTTTCTGGGAGTGCACAACTCCTGGAAACATTCCCTTTGGATCTTCCTGATAACATCCAATGTGGATCTACTTGCACAGTGTCTTCCTGCTGGGGTTTCTCCTCCTCGTTCTCACTCACCATCCCATCGTTGGATGGGAGACAGAGAGAATCCAGACATAGGTCACTCCCTGTGCCTGAGAAAAAGGAAATGTCAGAGAGAGGAATGGAAAAAGGGATGAACAAACCAAAATACATGTGGGAGAGATCAAACCTATCAGGTGCTGATTTTCCCCAAACCCTTCCACAGAGAAGAGAGGAAGACATCAGTTCCGGGTCCTCATTGCACCATAACTCTCAGGGGAAAGTGAGATCGGGGAGGGACCTGCTGCCAGTTGTCAGTCAGAATAGGAGGGACGTCATGAGTGACATCTGCCATAATGATTCCACATCTGCAGGGAACAATCCTGACCTTGAAGAGCTCACAGGGTCTTTGTAGGGCATCCCAAATGTTTCCTGCATTCCTAAGCAGTTGTTGAGTTGTTTAACCAAGTCCTCACCTGCGAAGGCAGCTCAGGAGCACTTCTTTCTCAGAGCCCTGGAGGTCCGGGACCCATGGCTCTTCCCCTCGTTCCAGCTGCGAGATCACATCAGGTTTCGAAATTGGAAACCCTACTGCAGGCAAAGAAAACAAGGGACGTCAGTGGAATTTGTGGGATACATGTCACAAAGAATATTCCATGGTTTAACCCCACCCCATTTTTAGGCAGTAACATCTGTAGCTCTCAGGATTCATCTGCTTGCCTGAATCAATATCTCTTTTCTTATAAGTACTGTATTGTGATAGGAATTAATAAACCTATTAAAAATAAGTTTGGCTGTAATGCAAGAAACCTACAGGCCAAAAACCTGCATTTTAAGATAAAGCAAAGTTAGCATAGCTACATCCTGTGCCCTTTTACCCAAAAAAGAAACTGTTTTTCCCTATACCCAAATAAAGTGCCTACGCTTAGGTCTAAGACCCTTTACCTAGACCAACAGACAATGAAGAATAGCAAAGGGGATTTTTCAAAGTTGCACTCACAGACTTAACAAGTACCCCACAAGTGCGCAGATACCTGTCATCCATACGCACATACACACTAGCCTATGGAGTAAGCATACCCTAACATTTCTATGGGGGAAGACTGAAATTTGGGAATAAGAGGAAGAATTTCCGCCATTTATTTCTATAAAAAGAGGTAACCTACCTCACTATGGTACCCCCAGCCCACCTCGACCTCCTCCTTCTTCACTACACTTCACCATCTTCAACTACGTATTCATGCTATCCATCTATGACAGCTATTAACCAGTAATAGGCCGCACTTATTTTCTTTTCAAACTTTAAGTTCAAAAGGGACTCGGCTAAGCTTGGTCTCTCTAAATGTTATTTTAGTTTGTGTATCAGATTATTTAGTTGAGCTAAAAAATAAATTCTAAAGGAGCTTTGACAGCTCTTTGCATTAGTTTCCTCTGCAAGAGCTGTGAAACCAGAACCGCCAGAGGCGAGGCCAACACCAGTTTATCAAAACAGGGTGTGAATATTAACCAAAGTTTGCAGCACATAATATTGTATCATCATATGTATCTCCTGAATAACAGTAATACAATTGTAACTCTGTAATTCTACCTGTTTTACAATTTACTTACCATTTAATTGAGTTTAATAAAAAGTCGTTATGACTATATCTGTCCCCGTGTGAGCTTCCTGTCATACCCCCGAAGGTCCCTTTATCAAGGTTTATCTGTGGAACCTGATTCGAAATACGAACTTTTATCTTCTGATCAAACAAATTGGTGAGCCTAAACCCATATTAATTAATATAAATGATTAAGTATTATTATTAATTAAAATAATTACAATACAAATTAAATTAAGTTGATAAATCAAATCAATATTACTGAGGCTGTGGCTACACTTAGCGCTTCAAAGCGCTGCCGTGGTAGCGCTGCCGCGGCAGTGCTTTGAAGCGCTAAGTGTAGTCAAAGCACCAGTACTGGGAGAAAGCTCTCCCAGCGCTGTCCGTACTCCACCTCCCTGTGGGGAATAACGGACAGCGCTGGGAGCCGCGCTCCCAGCGCTGGGGCTTTGACCACACTGGCGCTTTGCAGCGCCGCAATTTGCAGCGCTGGAGAGGGTGTGTTTTCACACCCTGCTGCAGCGCTGCAAATTTGTAAGTGTAGCCAAGCCCTAACACACCCCAAATAAGGCTACGCATCCCAAGGCCATCTTCCTTGGCTCAAAGTGGCCGGAGAGTTACTATTATAACAAATCATATTCATTACCTTAGTGTCTAAGGACCCACTAACAGTGGGTCCCCATTGTGCTAGGCAAAGTGCAAACAGAGAACAGTAGATGGCCCATGCCCTGAAGAATTTACAATCTAAATCAGGGGTAGGCAACCTGCGGAAGCGAGCTGATTTTCAGTGGCACTCACACTGCCCTGGTCCTGGCCCCTGGTCCGGGGGGGAGGCTCTGCATTTTAATTTAATTTTAAATTAAGCTTCTTAAACATTTTAAAAACCTTATTTACTTTACATACAACAATAGTTTAGTTCTATATTATAGACTTATAGAAAGAGACCTTCTAAAAACGTTAAAATGTGTTACTGGCACACGGAAAAGACGGTTACTCACCGGAGTAACTGTTGTTCTTCGAGATGTGTTGCTCCTATCCATTCCAGTTAGGTGTGCGCGCCGCGCGTGCACGGCTCTTCGGAACATTTTTACCCTAGCAACTCCGGCGGGCCGGCTGGGCGCCCCCTGGAGTGGCGCCGCTATGGCACTGAATATATACCCCAGCCGGCCCGTCCGCTCCTCAGTTCCTTCTTGCCGGCTACTCCGACAGTGGGGAAGGAGGGCGGGTCTGGAATGGATAGGAGCAACACATCTCGAAGAACAACAGTTACTACGGTGAGTAACCGTCTTTTCTTCTTCGAGTGATTGCTCCTATGCATTCCAGTTAGGTGATTCCCAAGCCTTACCTAGGCGGTGGGGTCGGAGTGAGACGTGGCAGAGTGCAAGACTGCAGAGCCGAAGGCTGCATCGTCTCTGGATTGCTGCACCAACGCGTAGTGGGAAGCGAAGGTGTGGACAGAAGACCAGGTGGCTGCTCTACAGATGTCCTGGATGGGGACATGGGCCAGGAAGGCGGCAGACGAGGCTTGCGCCCTCGTCGAGTGAGCGGTGAGGCGGCATGGTGGCACGCGAGCAAGCTCGTAGCATGTCCGGATACACGCCGTGACCCAGGAGGAAATCCGCTGCGAGGAGACCAGCTCGCCTCTCATGCGATCGGCAACCGCCACAAACAGCTGGGTCGAACGCCGGAAGGGCTTCGTCCACTCGATATAAAAAGCGAGGGCCCTGAGGACGTCCAGGGTGTGAAGCTGTTGCTCCCGAGGTGAGGCGTGCGGCTTCGGGCAGAAGACGAGGAGGAAGATCTCTTGATTGACATGGAAGGCCGAGACTACTTTTGGGAGGAAGGCCGGGTGCGGGCGAAGCTGTACCTTGTCTGCATGGAAGACGGTGTAAGGTGGACTAACCGTTAGGGCACGAAGCTCGGACACTCGTCTCGCTGAAGTTATAGCGACGAGGAAGGCCGTCTTCCATGACAGGTAGAGGAGGGAGCACGTGGCCAAAGGTTCGAAGGGGGCTCCCATAAGCTTGGCCAGGACCAGGTTTAAATCCCAGGCCGGGGTAGGACGCCGTATGGGCGGGTACAACCGGTCCAGGCCCTTCAGGAAGCGGGAAACGATCTGGCTGGAGAAGATGGATCGGCCGTCTATTGATGGGCGAAAGGCGGATATGGCCGCCGGGTGTACCTTTAAGGAGGAGACCGCGAGACCCTGCTCCTTAAGGTCCCAGAGATAGTCCAGGATTGTAGAAAGAGGGACTATGAAGGGATTGAGGCCTCGTTGATCACACCAGAGGCCAAAGCGCTTCCACTTCGCGAGGTAAGTGGAGCGGGTGGAAGGTTTTCTGCTTTCAAGCAGGACTCGCTGTACTGCCGCGGAACAGCCTCTCTCCGCCTGGGTCAGCCATGTAGGTACCAAGCTGTGAGATGGAGGGACTGCAGGTCCGGGTGGCGGAGTCTGCCGAAGTCCTGTGTGATGAGGTCCGGCCACACTGGGAGGAGAATGGGCTCCCGAACGGAGAGCTCGAGCAGCAGGGTGTACCAATGCTGCCTCGGCCAGGCCGGAGCGATGAGTATTAGGCGGGCTTGGTCCCTCCGAAGTTTGAGCAGCACTCGGTGGATGAGCGGGAACGGAGGGAAGGCGTAAAGGAGGTGATCTGTCCAGGAGTACAGGAAGGCGTCCAACAGGGAGCCCGGAGAGCGACCCTGGTAGGAACAGAACTGGTGGCACTTCCTGTTCTCCTTGGAGGCAAACAGGTCGACCTGGGGAAAGCCCCACTGCTGGAAAATCGTGTGTACCACGTCCGGTCGAAGGGACCACTCGTGGGCGAGGAAAGACCTGCTGAGGCGGTCCGCTAGCGTGTTCTGCACTCCTGGGAGAAAGGACGCTTCTAGGTGAATCGAGTAGGTCACGCAGAAGTTCCACAGGAGCATCGCTTCCTTGCAGAGGAGGGAGGAGCGAGCTCTGCCCTGCTTGTTCACGTAGAACATTGCCGTCATGTTGTCCGTGAACACCGCGATGCAGCGGCCTTGCAGACGGGCGTGGAAGGCGAGACACGCCAAGCGAATTGCCCGCAGCTCCCGGACATTGATGTGGAGGGGGAGCTCCTGGGGCGACCAGAGGCCCTGGGTGTGAAGGTTGCCCAGGTGAGCCCCCCATCCCAGTGCCGAGGCATCTGTTGTCAGTGTCACGGACGGACGAGGAGGGCAGAACGGGACTCCTGCACACACAACCTCTGGGTCCAGCCACCAGCTGAGCGAAGCAAGGGTAGGCTTCGTGACCGTGACTACCCTGTCTATGGAGTTGCGGTGTGGGCGGTATACCGACGCCAGCCAGGATTGAAATGGGCGGAGGCGCAGCCTCGCGTAGGCGGTGACAAACGTGCACGATGCCATGTGGCCCAGGAGGCGTAGGCAGGACCGAACTGTCGTAGTGGGAAAGGTGAGGCGGTCTTGGATGATGGAGACCATCGTCTGGTGCCGTGATCGCGGGAGGCAGGCCCTGGCCAAATTGGAGTCGAAAACCGCTCCAATGAACTCCACCCGCTGAGACGGAGTTAAGGTGGACTTCTCGGCGTTGATGAGAAGACCGAGATGTCGAAATAGAGACAGGATTTCTGACATCTGGTCCGTTACCAGCCGCTGGGACGTTCCGCGAACCAGCCAATCGTCGAGATATGGATAAACGTGTATATGACGACGGCGGAGGGCTGCAGCAACCACTGCCATGCACTTGGTAAAAACTCTCGGCGCGGTGGATAGGCCGAATGGCAGCACTGCGAACTGGTAGTGCGCATTGTTGACTACAAAACGCAGGTAGCGTCGATGGGGAGGATAAATCGCAACGTGGAAGTACGTGTCCTTCATGTCGAGGGCGGCAAACCAGTCTCCCGGATCCAGGGAGGGAATGATGGTCCCCAGGGTGACCATAATATATAAATATAATAATTGGAGATATACCAATCTCCTAGAACTGGAAGGGACCTTGAAAGGTCATCTAGTCCAGCCCCCTGCCTTCACTAACAGGACCAATTTTTGCCCCAGATCCCTAAGTGGCCCCCTCAAGGATTGAACTCACAACCCTGGGTTTAGCAGGCCAATGCTCAAACCACTGAGCTATCCCTCCCCCCCAAACTTGCGAAACTTGAGCTTGAGCAGGTACTTGTTGAGCTCGCGGAGGTCCAGTATTGGACGTAGACCTCCTTTCGCCTTGGGGATGAGAAAGTATCGGGAATAGAAACCCCTGCCCCGCATGTCGTGAGGCACCTCCTCTATGGCACCCAAGCTCAGAGTCTCGACCTCTTGTAAGAGGAATTGCTCGTGAGAGGGGTCCCTGAAGAGGGATGGGGAAGGCGGGTGGGAAGGAGGGGGCGAAACAAATTGAAGGCGGTAACCAGACTGGATTGTTTGAAGCACCCAGTTGTCCGTTGTTATTCGGGACCACACTGAAAAGAAATGGGAAAGGCGGTTGTAAAATAAAAGGGGAGGATCCGGTACAGAGACTGATGGGCTGTCCTCGGGCGTCCCATCAAAACGCCTGCTTGGGGCCCTGGGGGGCCTTGGAAGACGGATGGGTTTGGTTGCGCCAGTTGCCCGATGGTCTACGGCGATTCAGGCCTGGCCGTCAGCTGTTATAGGGACGGGACCTGGGCTGATTAAACCGATAGGGTTGCTGCCTGAACGACCTGCGCTGGGTTGCAGGTGTATGCATCCCCAGAGTGCGGATGGCTATGCGACCGTCCTTCAGGGTCTGGATTCTGGAATCAGTCTTTTCAGAAAACAGACCCTGGGTATCGAAGGGCAGGTCCTGCAGGGTGTACTGCACCTCGGGTGGCAGTGTGGAGGATTGTAGCCAGGAGATGCGCCTCATGGTCACTCCTGAGGCCAGGGTTCTTGCGCCTGAGTCCGCTGAGTCGAGAGCGGCCTGGATGGAGGACCTGGAGGACTTTTTCCCTTCTTCCAACAGCGCCGAGAACTCCTGGCGGGAGGCTGTTGGTACCAGTTCATGAATTTCGCCAGAGACACCATGATGTCAAAGGTGTACCTGGCGAGGAGGGCCATCTGGTTGGCGATCCGGAGCTGGAGACCGCCTGCAGAGTAGACCTTGCGGCCCAACAAATCCATACGCCTCGCCTCCCTGGACTTTGGCGCTGGGGCGGGCTTGCCATGCCTCTCCCTGTCGTTGACCGACTGGACAACCAACGAGTCTGGGGCAGGATGAGTATACAAGTATTCATACCCCGTGGGGGGGACGGAGTACTTCCTTTCGACCCCGCGGGCGGTGGGAGGAACGGACGCCGGTGACTGCCAGATGGTAGTGGCGTTTTTCTGAATGGTGCGGATGAACGGCAAGGCCACCCACACTGGAGCCTCCGCTCCAATCACATTTGTTACCGGGTCTTCGTCTTCCGTGACCTCCGCCACGGGGAGGTCGATAGCCTTTGCCACCCGGCAAAGAAGGTCCTGGTAGGCCCGCAAGTCAATTGGTGGAGGGTCTGTTGTAGCAGCCCCGGCCACCGCCTCGTCCGGTGAAGACGACGAGGATAGGCCTTGAACCACTGCCTCCGCGGGTGGTTCTTCTAAGGCGTGGGCGGCTGACTCGGCCCGAGGATGTCTCTGGGGATCAGGTGGCAGCTGATCCAAACCTGGTGGAGAAGGGGGCGGTCTGCTTATCGTGGCCTCCGGTACCCTGTGTTCGGAGGTGGGGGCCCTCGGAGGGAAAGACATCCCTTGAGTTTCGTATTGGGCCCAGGGGACCCAGAAGCCCCACTGCTGCACACCCTGGGCTTGACCGCGGGCAGCCGGAAGATGAGCATCGCTGCCAGTCCTCGGCGACCGACGGCGTCGAGATGGCCATGGGGGTGCAGAGGCGCTGATGGACTGCGCCGTCGAGGTCAGCCATTTGTCTCCGGACGGTGCCGAGGATCGGTGCCGGTCGTCGCGGTGCCGAGATGGCGAACGAGACCATCGACCGCCGTGGTGCCGGGAGCTCGACCGGTGCCGGGAGCTCGACCGGGATCTTGACCGGCGGTGCCGGGAGCGGCTCCAGGAGTCACGGTGCCGGGAACGGTGCCAGGAATCGGACCTACGTCGGTGCCGACGGAAGGCGATCGATCGAGCGCCTCCGGAGCGCGACCGTACCGCGATGTTGAGCGGTACCGACCGCGACCGCATCGAAGGCGACCGTACCGCGATGGTGAGCGTGCCGATCTCAAGCGGTGCGACGGTGACCGCGCCGGACCGAGCGAGACCGGACTTGAGCGCCGCTACTGCCTGTCCAGTGCAGGGGCCGATCATAGCCGGGCTTACCCGCTGACACGACAGCCCGCACCGCGGTGCCGGGGCCGGAGGCTCGGTGCCTCTGTGAGCTCGATGAGCTCCTCGCCGCCGAGAAAGTCTCGGCGTGGATGGCAGCTGCAGCTCAACCGCGTCGGTGCCGGGAGCAGGGTGGTACCGACTCGACGGCCCTTGCGGCGCCGGAGTCAACGGCACGGTGCACGGCCTGTGCATGGCCACAGCCGGTACCGGAAGTGGTGGAGGCGGCTGGGCGATAGGACCCTCAGCATGGGTCTTTGCAGCTGTTTTCGCCGGCTTACGATTCCTAGATGGTGAGAGGAGCGTGCCGGTCGCCGGTCCCGCTATGGAGAACGAGGAGCCTCGTGCCGGAGCGGCTCGGGCTGCCGGTGAGCTGCGCGCCGATGAAGACTTCGCGCCGGCGCGGTTGGTGCCGGGGGCTGGAGCGTTGCCTCCATGAGGAGCTGTTTTAGGCGACTGTCCCGCTCCTTTCGTGTCCTGGGCTTAAAGGCTGCACAGACAGGGCACTTATCTGTACGGTGAGTCTCTCCAAGGCAGCGCAGGCAGGAGTCGTGCGGATCCCCGACAGGCATGTGCCGCTGGCAAGATGTGCAGGGCTTAAATCCTTGGGCATGAGCCCGCACCGGTTGCGGAAAAAGAGGGGTAAACCCTCCTTATTCCCTTATACCTAAACTATACTAACTAACTAAATCAACTATCTAACAGTAACTACTGAAACAACTATATACAGACAAGATTAGCGAACGCTAGGGTTGTGGAGGACAGAGAGCACTCCACTGTTCCAACTGGCCGTCACGGGCGGTAAGAAGGAACTGAGGAGCGGACGGGCCGGCTGGGGTATATATTCAGCGCCATAGCGGCGCCACTCCAGGGGGCGCCCAGCCGGCCCGCCGGAGTTGCTAGGGTAAAAATGTTCAAGAGCTGCACGCACGGGCGCACACCTACATGGAATGCATAGGAGCAATCACTCGAAGAAGAACCTTAAATTAGAGTGAATAAATGAAGACTCAGCACAGCACTTCTGAAAGGTTGCCGACCCCTGATCTAAATAGACAAGACAGACACAGAATGGGGGAAGGGCTAGAACCCACTGTTAGAATAGACATAATCAGGCCTGCCTGTAAAGCCTAGACTTTAAGAACTTAGGGGTATTTTTATCACTTTGTCTTTATACCCGTGTAACTAGCTAAGAATCAAAATCTCAGTCTGCCTGAGGCCTTGTTCTTAGGCTAAGGCCTTTGGCTAAGCAGCAGGAGCAGCCATAAGCTAGGAAGCGAAGGGTCACATCCTCACATCCCAAACCAGTCACACTGAAATAATGTGCTATTGGGCTGTTAGGAAGATGATCCTGTCCTGATAGTGCCCATCACCACCAGATAAAGAAACAGATCTTAAGATGGATAAAGAAAACTTAGTTTGATAGCAGCCTGTCTGGCAAGAAATCCCTGATCAATGGTTGTGAAACCCTCATTTCTGTATTGTTTTATCTTTATGGCCACCACTTTTACCTTGTTAATCAGTCTGGTTCTCTAATTGTTTCTGTCTGCTGCATAATTAATTTTTCTAGGTGTAAGTTCATTAGGGCAGTGGAATATGCTTGCTTGGAAATAACCCCAATAAACATCGCATTATCTGTGCTTCAGACTTCTGGTCTTTCGCTGCTTGCTGTCTGTGTGACAAGAACCAGGGAAGTGGGAGGGTGAAGGGAAAACCCTCTAACAAATGGACATGACCTGATAACCAAAAGGTGAGCCTTTAAGGAAGGTTTTAATACACTTTGGAACAGATCAGGGATTCCCACGAGGACTGAGAGGGAGCGATGGTAAACACGCATTTAGATCCTTTTCTTGTTTTATATCTTTTCCCCATAAGGCTTTTAAACAGTCCTTGGGAGGTGCTCCTTGAGTGCACTAGACCCCCAAGGGGTCCCACTCTTCCACAAGGACAGACCACTTAGTTTCAGCACCTGAGACTACGCCACTTCCTGGGTGCCCTTCCTCCACACTCCTCTCCACTTCTTCCCATTACTCTCAGCCAGCACCACCTCCTGGCACCTTGGGAGCTTCTTGTGTTCCCTCCTCGTCTCTCACAACCTCATCCCTCCCTGCTGCTTCTTAGCTCTAACCCTGCACACACTCTCCCTATATCTGGGCACCCTACAATTATCTACTCCCCCCTTCTCCTCCCCTCCCACAGCTCTGTTCTCCCTTCACCTGTGGGGTCCTGAATGGCAACATTATACGCTCTCCTATCAAAAGAGGAGCTCACCTGACTGTCACACAAGCCATGCATGAGTCATACACCTATTTACTCTATTTAGAATTCTACAGGTGGCGTATTTTCCTCTTAAAATGAGGAAAAGGCATGAAAGCTACAGTTATTCATGTATCCAATAAGGATACATTCAATGCAATTTTTCAATGACTGACGTCACCAAAAAGGCACATGTCCAAAATGATACTAGTGGGTGGGAGATAAGGCAAAAAAGGGAGGGGAAGGAAACTTGTCAAAACTTGTATGACAAATAAAGGTATAAAGTTATTACTACTCAGGTTCTTTAGAGACCCCACAGCTTCTAATAACCCAGGGGACAGGACTCCTTACCCAGGGAAGTCACAGTCTCATAGTTCTCCTGCATGACATCCCTGTAGAGGGCTCTCTGAGCGGGGTCCAGCAGAGCCCCCTCACCCCTGGTGAAATACACAGCCACCTCCTCGAAGGTCACCGGCCCCTGAAAGAGCAAGAGTCCAACACTCAGGACCTGCTGCCCCACTCACAACCCCACTATTCACGGAACAGCAGCACCAGGTAAATGGAAGCTCCGGGAGGCACATGTTAACAGAGTCCCACCCCACCTTGCCTAGAACAGCCAGTAGGCATGAGAGGGTAGAAAAACAGAAGACTGTTACTCACCGTTGTAACTGTTGTTCTTCGAGATGTGTTGCTCATATCCATTCCAGTTAGGTGTGCGCACGCCGCATGCACGTTCGTCGGAAGATTTTTACCCTAGCAACACTCGGTGGGTCGGCTGGGTGCCCCCTGGAGTGGCGCCGCTATAGCGCCGGATATATACCCCTGCTGACCCATCTGCCCCTCAGTTCCTTCTTGCCGGCTACTCCGACAGCAGGGAAGGAGGGCGGGTTTGGAATGGATATGAGCAACACATCTTGAAGAACAACAGTTACAACGGTGAGTAACCGTCTTTTCTTCGTCGAGTGCTTGCTCATATCCATTCCAGTTAGGTGATTCCCAAGCCTTACCTAGACGGTGGGGTCGGGGTGAGACGTTGCAGAATGCAAAACTGCTGAGCCAAAGGCTGCATCATCTCTGGACTGTTGGACCAGTGCATAATGTGAGGCGAAGGTGTGGACTGAGGACCAGGTAGCTGCGCGACCTATCTCCTGGAAGGGCACGTGAGCCAGGAAGGCAGCAGAAGACGCCTGAGCCCTGGTGGAAAGTGCAGTGAGGTGGCTCGATGGAACATGGGCCACGTCACAGCAGGTGCGGATGCACGACTTCACCCAAGATGAAATCCTCTGGGAGGAGAGAGGTAGGCCCTTCATTTGGTCTGCCACTGCGACGAAGAGTTGGGGTGTTTTATGAAAGAGCTTTGTCCGCTCGATATAAAATGCGAGCGCCCTACGGATGTCTAGGGAGTGCAATTGTTGCTCCCTTCGCGATGAGTGTGGCTTCGGAAAGAAGACCGGAAGGGAGATATCCTAGTTGATATGAAAGGCCGACACCACCTTAGGGAGGAAGGCCGGATGTGGTCACAACTGCCCCTTGTCCTTGTGAAACACAGTGTACAATGGGCCCACCGTGAGAGCCTGAAGCACGGAGACTGCCTGGCCGATGTAATGGCTACGAGGAAAACTGTCTTCCAGGACAGGTATAGCAGCGACTTGAATGGGCAGTCATAAGTCAGTGGCTTGAATGGGCAGTCATAAGTCAGGTTAGAACCAGGTTGAGGACCCAGGTTTGGGCGGGGTGGCGAATTTGTGGGTATAAGTGCTCCAAGCCCTTGAGGAACCTAGAAACCATAGGGTGCGAGAATACGGAGTGGCCACTCTCCACTGGGTGGAAGGTAGAGATGGCTGCCAAGTGTACCCTTAATGATGATACCGCCAGGCCCTGCTGTTTGAGAGACCAGAGGTAGTCCAAGATGGAATGGATCGGGGCCTCCGTGGGAGTAACACTGTGCATTTCACACCAGCAGGAGAAACGCTTCCACTTGGCCAGATATGTTAACCGAGTGGAAGGTTTCCTACTACCCAGGAGTACCTGTTGTACCAAGGCAGAGCAACATAACTTGGATCGGTTTAGCCACGCAGCAGCCATGCTGTGAGGTGCAGGGATTGCAGGTCTCGGTGGTGAAGTCTGCCGTGATCCTGCGTTATGAGGTCTGGGCAAAGAGGCAGGGGAATCGGGTTGGCTATCGACAGGTCTAGCAAGATGGTGTACCGGTGCTGCCTGAGCCACGCTGGAGTGATCATGATCAGGTGTGCTCTGTCCCTGCGGAGTTTTAGCAGGACCCTGTGAACCAGCGAGAATGGTGGAAAAGCGTACAGCAGATGGCTCATCCACGGCATCAGAAAAGCATCCGAGATCGAGCCCGGGGAGAGGCCTTGGAATGAGCAGAACGTCTGGCACTTCCTGTTCTCGCAAGAAGTGAAGAGGTCTATGCGGGGAGAGCCCCACTTCCGGAAAACGGAATGGATAACGTCCGGACAAATCGACCACTCGTGAGACAGGAAGGATCTGCTGAGGCAATCCGCCAGAGTGTTCCGAACCCCTGGGAAAAAGGACGTTACACCAGGTCTATCGATTGGGCTATGCAGAAGTCCCAGAGCTGGATAGCTTCCTGCAAAGAGGGGAGGACTGTGCTCCTCCCTGCTTGTTTATGTAATACATGGCCGTTGTGTTGTCTGTGAACACTGAGACACAATGGCCTTGTAGGTGCTGCTGAAAACGCCTGGCACGCAAGGTGGACTGCTCTCAGCTCTCGGACATTGATGTGCAAGGCCAGCTCTTGAGCTGACCAAAGGCCCTGAGTGCGAAACTGACCAAGGTGAGCACCCCAGCCGAGAGATGAGGCGTCCATCGTGAGGGACACCAAGGGGTGAGGTGGATGGAACGGCATCCCTGCACACACCAGGGAGGGCGTCGACCACCAGTCGAGGGAGCCTAGGAATGCTCGGGGGGATTGTGACGATCATGTCTATGCTGTCTCTGCTCGGGTGGTACACCGAAGTGAGCCATGATTGGAGTGGCCGGAGGTGAAGCCTGGCATGTTTGGTCATGAACGTGCAGGCAGCCATGGGACCCAGAAGACCTAGGCAAAGGCGAGCCGAAGTTGTCAGGAAGTTCCGTAGACCTTGTATAATTGTTACCATCGCCTGAAACCGAGGCTGAGGTAAGCAGGCTCTGGCGAGATTGGGGTCCAGGATGGCTCCATGAATTCTATTCTCTGTGTGGGAATCAGAGTGGATTTCTCTATATTGATCATCAGGCCTAGACGCAGGAATAGGTCCTGACGATGGCCACATGACGGGTAACTTGGGCCTCCGAGGTCCTCGAATGAGCCAATCGCCTAGATATGGAAAATGTGCATCCGGCGGCAGCGGAGGCGGCGACTACAGCCATGCACTTTGTGAATATTCTTAGGGCTGTAGAGAGGCCAAACGGAAGGACCGTAAACTAGAAATGATGACGGTTGGCCACAAACCGGAGGTACCTTCTGTGTGGAAGATAAATGGCGACATGAAAATACGCGCCCTTCATATCGAGGGTCGGCATACCAGCCTCCGGGATCCAAGGATGGGATGACGGTCCCCATGGATACCATGTGGAACTTCAGCGTTATCATGAACTTGTTGAGTTCCCGCAGGTCTAGGATAGATCTGAGACTTCCCTTCGCCTTGGGGATAGGAAATATTGGGAGTAGAACCCCTTGCCCCTTTCGTCCTTTGGTACATCCTCTATAGTCTGATGGTGAGGAGCGTCCGCACCTCTTGCAAGAGGAATTGCACGTGAGAGGGGTCCCTAAAGAGGAACGAGGATGGAGGGTGGGAAGTGGGGGACGAAATAAACTGGAGGCGGTACCCAAGTTCCACCGTGCGTAGGACCCAAAGATTTGAGGTTAGAAGGTACCACGCAGGAGGAAAAAGGAGACGGTTGTAAAAGGGAGGAATGGATCCTGGTAATAACTGGTACGCCGTCCTCAGGCGTGCCTTCAAAAGTTAGGCTTTGGCCCCATTGGTGGTTTAGAGGGACCCTGATTTTGGCCCCCTTGGGATCCTGACTGACGCCTACGACTGCCTCGGCCACACCTGCTGACAAAGTCCTGTCTTTGTCTAGGCGCAGGGTAAGGGCGGTGGGGCTGGGGATGGAAAGGCCGGCGTTGAGTCACCGGCATGTGCATGCCGAGAGAGCGCATAGTGACCCTGTTGTCCTTAGGCTTTGCAGCCTAGGGTCAGTTTTTCGGAGAACAGGCCTTTGCCATCGAAGGGCAAGTCCAGTATAGTATGCTGCAGCCCGGGGAAGGCTCGACACCTGGAGCCATGAAATGCGCGCCATGGCAACATCCGAGGCCAGAGTCCTGGCAGCGGAGTCAGCTGCATCCAATGAGGCCTGGAGTGAAGTTCTCGCCACTTTCTTCCTGTAGTAATGAATCGCCAAGTCCGTCAGTCTGTTCCAGTGGAGCGCCAGGAGCCGCCCCAACGGGGCTGTCCACGCTATTTATTATAAGTGGTTACATAAATCATGCTATTATGCGCATGTGCTAACATAATCCAACTACTTCGCCCTCCCTGATTGGTGCCTTATGCACCGCGTATCCCAGTGGTATGCACCTGGTCAGCGCTTTATCTGTGTCTCCTGATCGGGAGCGTGGGGGTGTGGGAACCACTTCAGCCGCTTGAAAAGTGTAACATTCCTACACTTCCCTTCTTCCAGGAGGGCAGCAAACTCTTGACGGGAGTCCTGAGGACCCAACTCCGGACATTTGCCCGCCCCTGCCCAGGTGTTGTAATTGTAGCGGCTAAGCAGGACTTGCTGGTTTGCTACGGAGTTGCAGGGCCCCTGCCGAGTACACCTTACGGCCCAGTAAGTCCATTTGCCTAGCCTCCTTCGATTTAGGGGCTGGTGCCTGCTGGCCATGGCGTGCCTCTCACTGACGGACTGGACGACAAGGAGCAGGGGGAGGATGTACATATAGGTACTCGTACCTCCTGGAGGGTACCATGTACTTGTGTTCAACTCTCTGCCGGTCTTGGCGCAGATGAACTGACCGCGTGGGACGACACTGATGCATGTCTGGATGGCTATGGAGGAGCTGAAAAGCCCTGGGCAAAGTCTCCATCTCTAGTTGACGCTGCTCGACGGGCACCGGGATCGTACCAGAAGGCATACCGGTACCGGGAGCGAGAATGGGACCTGCGACCGGAGCGGCGCCAGGAGGTCGACCGAGATCTCGAGGCTCGACATCAGGAGCTACGGGAGTCACAGAGCCTGGATCAGTGCCGGGAGCTGGTTCGGTGCCAAGTGTACTGGGCCGGCGAACGGGATGCTGACCGGTGCCGCGAGTACGACCGGTACCGAAATGGAGAACGGTGCCAGGACTGCGAGCGCATCGACCTGGATCGGCGACGGGACCGAGAACGTCTGCGGGACCGCAATCATGAACGGTGCCGCTCTGCATTGCCGACAGAGGGTAGTCCGATCAAGGCAGGCTTGCCGATCGACTGTATAACCCGCACCGGCGGTGCCGGGGATGGAGGCAGCGCAGACGCTGTCATTGCAATCAACTCCCTCGCCGTGGAAAATGTCTCCGGCGTGGAGGGAATAGTGAGCTCAACCACGGCTCGCACCGGGGAGCGTTCAGGCACCGGACTCGACGGCTCTTGCGTGGCTGGAGTCGACGGCACCAATATCGTCAGTGCCATGGCAGGTATCGGTGCCAGGTGGTCCGACTTCGCATAGCGCTCGGGCTGTGGAGCAGGCAGCGCAGACGCAGCAGGAGTCTTGTGCCTCCTCACCCTCGGGGAGAGGGATCGGTGCCGAGCGGACGTCGGTGCCGGTGACAGCCGGTGTCGAGAGGTCTTGGCGATACTGGCGCGATCCGGTGCCGAGGGAGCGCTTCTTGAAGACTGTCCAAGCACTCGGTGCCGAGGAGTAAGAGCTGCCTCTCTCAGGGAGCTGCTTGAGATGAAAGTCCCGCTCCTTTTATGTTCTCAGCTTAAAGGCCTTACAAATGCAGCACTTATCTGTTAGGTGAGATTCCCCGAGGCACTTAAGACAGGAGTTGTGGGGATCTCTTGTCGGCATTGGCTTGTGGCAGGCCGAGCACGGTTTGAAACCCAGTGAACCGGGCACAGACCCCGGCACCGGGTGCAGGGAAGGGGATAATCCCCGAACCCCTCTGAACTATATGCACTAACTATACTTCAAACGAATAACGTTAACTACAACTATATAACTCTGAACTATATACACAAGAATTAACGAGAGAACTACGAGTAGCTAGGAAGTGGAGGTCAGCTAAGCCGCGCCCACTGTTCTTCTTCGAGTGATTGCTCATATCCATTCCAGTTAGGTGCATGCGCGCGGCACGCTCATTGGAAGACTTTACCCTAGCAACCCCAGTGGGTCGGCTGAGCGCCTCTGGAGTGGCGCCATAACGGCACCGCATATATACCTCAGCCGACCCACCCGACCCTCAGTTCCTTCTACCGCCCGTGTCGGTCGTTGGAACAGTGGAGTGCAGCTTGTCTGACCTCTGCTTCCCTAGCTTCCTCATAATTTTCTCTGTAAAAATTTGTACATAGTTAATATCTTAGCTTAGGTTTTCTTGTTTTCCATAGTTTAATCAGTTTAGTGTTAGATAGTTAGCGGGTTTGGGGATTAGCCCCACCCGCACCCGGGACCGGAGCGTATGCCTGGCTCCCCGGGTTTCCAGCCGTGCTCGGCCTGCCGCAGGCCTATGCCTACAGGAGATTCTCCTAAGCACTTTAGACAGGAGCTATGAGGGTCGCACTTGTCCACTAAGTGCCCAATTTGCAAGGCTTTCAAGCCTCGCACAAAGAGGGAAAGAGACATTAGGCTTAAACAGCTCCTAATGGAGGCAGCCTTAACCGCTCCGGCCGCGGCACCGCCCGCTGTCCTCTGACTCGCTGCGCCACACGGCGCCGGGCCACTCTGCTGTGCCACCGAAAGCGCCATCGGCACCAAACCGCCCAAAGACGCCTCTCGCCAAGATGAAAGGAAAGGCCGCTGCCTCACGGCACCGCCTGCTCCAGCACCAGAGTGCGCCCATCCGACCGCCCGGCACCGAAACCTGCCGCGCACCGTTCCTCCGCCGCAGACGCTTCTGCCGGCACTGGCGACTCCGCCCTCAGAGGCCGCCGAGCCCGCACCTGTGACCTCCCGCCCAGCCACGGTAGAGATGCCACTGCCGCCAACTCTGAGACCTTCGAGGCGGCGGGACCTCATCGCATTGACAGACCTGGCTGTGCCACGCCCCGGCACCGCTGGTGCGGGCGCCTGCTCCATGGGCAAGCCGTCAATGTTTAAGCCGCCTGCCAGCACCGACTCTGACCGCACCGATCCCGCCTCGCCTCGCCACCGCCACGCTCTGACGCCGATCTCGATCTGGGCGCCGATCGCAACGCCGCCGCAGTCCCGCACCGCCCACTACACGGCACCGGTCAGACTCGCGGCACCGTCATTCTCCCGCCTCCTACTCGCCATTCCCGCACCGCTCGAGCTCTCGGTACCGATATGTCCGCCGCTATCGCAGAGTCGCTCCCGGCACTGATCATGGAGATCCCGGTCGACCTCCCGGCACCGCGCCGGTCGCAGGTCCCATTCTCGCTCCCGCTCTTGATATCGGGATGCCTCCCGGCACCGGTCACCACAGAGGCGGGGAATGCGATCTGTGGGCACTTCGCGCAAGGGTTATCTGCTCCACCCTGGCCCTCTCGACACGCCTCGGCCTCTTCGAACACCGACAGCTACTACGCCGACGACCATGACCTCAGGTCCCTTCAGGAGCTTTACAGCAGTCCCATTACGCGACCAGGACCTCATCAGTGGGGTTATTGGACCCCTTGGGCCTACCACCAAGCCCAAGGTGCTCCTCTGCCTTCCACACGTACCGTACCACACGAGTCACGCATCCCGAGGCTACTGTAAGCCGCCCCCCGTTTGACACTGAGGCACCATCGGGCGCGGAGGAAGGTATTCAGCCTACTCAGGAACCTCTGGAGCAGGAAGCTTTGCAGGTTCCAGACGCTGACCAGGACACCATCATGCCCGGACTTTCTTCTTCCTCCTCTTCCCCGGATGAGGCGGTGGCGGGTCGCCATCGCAGGTCCCCGCCAATTGACTTACGGGCGCACCAAGAGCTCCTTCGCAGGGTGGCACTGCGAATGGATCTCCAAGCTGAGGAGGTATCGGAAATGAACGATCCGATAGTGACCATTTTGTCAGCGGACGCCCCAACCCGCATAGCTCTCCCCTTCATAAAGGCTATCCAGGCCAATGCTGATACTTTATGGCAGACTCCGTCCTCTATTGCGCCCACAGCCCGAGGGGTGGTACGCAAGTACATGGTCCCTTCCAAGGGATATGAGCATTTGTATGTGCACCCTGTCCCCTCGTCGTTGGTGGTCCAGTCTGTCAATGACAAAGAGCGGTACGGCCAGCAAGGCCCAGCTCCTAAGTCGAAGGAAGCCAGGTGAATGGACTTGCTTGGTTGCAAGGTCTACTCTGCCGGTGCCCTGCAGATCTGAGTGGCTAACCAGCAGGCCTTGCTGAGCCGTTACGGTCATGACACTTGGGCTGAGGTGGAGAAGTACAAAGAGCTCCTACCTCAGGATTCTCGTCAGGAGTTTGCGGCCTTCATAGAGGAAGGTAAAAAGGTAGCGCTGCACTGCTACAAGCCTCCTTGGACGCAGCTGACTCGGGGGCACGTACTATAGCCTCGGGCGTTACCATGCGCCGAATCTCTTGGCTACAGAGTTTGACGCTTCCCCCTGAAGTACAGTACACCATTCAGGACCTTCCTTTTGACTCCAAAGCTCTGTTCTCCGAAAAGACAGACTCCAGACTCCAGAACCTGAAAGACAACAGGGTCATTATCTGTACTTTGGGGATGCATACCCCGGCTACCCAGAGGCGTCCGTTCCGCCCCCAGTTTAACCGCCCTTACTATATGCCTCGCTACAGGCAGGACTCTGGTCGGCGACGGGGTCGCGGGGGACGTAGGCGACAGCCTGGCAACCAACAGTCCCAAGGGCGAACCCCCTCTAAACCACCGGGGCCTAAACCATCTTTTTGAAGATGCGCCCGGGGACAGCATAACCGCCTTTCCTATTTCCTCCCAGCGTGGGCCCGGCTGACCACCGATGCCTGGGTCCTACGCACTGTGGAATGTGGTTACCAACTCCAATTCGTTTCACCCCCACCTTCCCACCCTCCTTCCCGGTCCCTCTTCAGGGACCCCTCTCACGAGCAACTCCTCTTACAAGAGGTGCATTCACTCCTAGCCATCGGAGCGGTCGAGAAGGTTCCAGATGCGGAACGGGGCAAGGGGTTTTATTCCCATTATTTTTTGATCCCCAAGTCCAAAGGAGGCCTCCAACCCATCCTCGACCTGGAAGACCTCAACGCATACATGCTAAAGTTGAAGTTCCGCATGGTATCCCTCGGGACCATTATCCCTACTTTGGATCCGGGAGACTGGTATGCGGCCCTCGATATGAAGGAAGCTTATTTTCATATTGCCATCTTCCCACCGCACAGACGCTTCCTCCGCTTCACAATCGCTCACCTACACTTCCAGTTTGCGGTCCTCCCCTTCGGCCTCTCCACGGCCCCAAGGGTGTTCACGAAGTGCATGGCCGTTGTCGCCGCCCACCTCCGTCGGCGCGGCATCTCCGTTTTTCCCTACCTGGACGACTGGCTCATCAGGGGGGACTCGCAGGCCACGGTCCAGCAACATGTCGCAGAGATCAAGGACTTATTCACGTGGCTAGGCCTAGTTCTCAACATAGAGAAGTCCACCTTAGTACCAACTCAGAGGTTGGATTTTATTGGCGCGACCCTGGACTCATCTCTAGCCAGAGCCTACCTTCCGCAGCTCCGGTTCCAGGTCCTTACGCAGGCCTCTCGGATGACCTCGGCCCATGCTTGTCTCCGCCTCCTCGGTCATATGGCGGCTTGCACGCACGTCACTCCGTTTGCCAGGCTCCGCCTCCGCCCGCTTCAGCTGTGGCTCCACTCCAGATACCGCCCGCACAGGGACCCTCTGGACACCCTACTCACCATTCCAGCGGGTGTCCTTCAATCCCTGGATTGGTGGCTGACCCCTTCCCACGTATGTGCGGGGGTCCCATTCCAGGCTCCTCAACCTTCCCTGTCCCTGACAACGGACGCCTCGTCCCTTGGATGGGGAGCCCATCTCGGCGCTCTTCGCACTCAAGGCCTTTGGTCGCTGCAGGAATTAAATATGCATATCAATGTCAGGGAGCTCCGGGCAGTACGCCTGGCATGCCAGGTGTTCCGACCTCGCCTCCACGGCCGTTGTGTCTCAGTCTTTATGGACAACACAACGGCAATGTACTATATCAACAAGCAAGGCGGGACCCGCTCTTCCCCCCTCTGCGACGAGGCGATGCTACTGTGGGAATGCTGCATAGCCCACTCGATACATCTAGTGGTGTCGGTCCGTCCCGGCGTCAAGACCACCCTCGCGGATCGCCGGAGCAGGTCCTTTCTCTGCCACGAGTGGTCGCTGAGACCAGACATCGCCATGCCATTTTCCGCAGTGGGGATTTCATGTGGACCTGTTTGCATCCCGATCGAACTGCAAATGCCAGGAGTTTTGCTCCTTTCAAGGCCTGTCACCAGGCTCTCTGTCAGACGCGCTTTCTCCTTCCATGGACTCGCCATCTGTACTACACCTTCCTCCATTTCCCCTCATACACAAGGTCCTGCTGAAGCCCGACGGACAGGGCACGCCTCATCTTAATTGCGCCAGCGTGGCCCAGGCAACACTGGTTCACCACGCTGCTCCATCTGTCGGTAGCCAGCCCAATTCCCCTGCTTCACCCGGATCTTATAAACACAAGATCACGGCACTCTCCGTCACCCAGGCCTGCCGGCCCTCCACCTCACGGCGTGGCTCCTGAGTGGCTAAACCAGTCGGAATTGCGCTGCTCTGCTCCCGTTCAGCATGTTTTATTGAGCAGCAGAAAGCCTTCCACTCGATCTACCTACGTGGCCATGGAAGCGCCGCTTGTTGGGCCAAGCGCGCAACGCTATTCCTTCAGAGCTTCCGCTTCCAATGGTCCTTGACTATCTCTGGTCGCTAAAACAGCAAGGCCTTGCACTGTCCTCTATCAAGGTGCACTTAGCGGCTATCTCCGCTTTTCACCCCGGTGAGGGAGGGTATACGTTGTTCTCTCACCCGCTGACTACTCGTTTCAGAAAGGGCCTTGATCGTCTCTACCCCCAGGTGCGCCACCCGATTCCCAACTGGGACCTTAATCTCGTCCTCAGCAGGCTCATGTCCCCACCTTTTGAGCCGCTAGCCACCTGTTCCTTGCTGTACCTGTCATGGAAAACGGTTTTTCTAGTGGCTATCACATCAGCCAGATGGGTCTCGGAGCTCAAAGCGCTCATGGTGGACCCACCTTACACCGTTTTTCATAAGGACAAGGTACAGCTACGTCCACATCCGGCATTTCTCCCGAAGGTAGTGTCCGTGTTCCACAATAACCAGGACATCTTCCTTCCAGTTTTCTTTCCAAAGTCTCATGCATCCTCGCGAGAGCAACGACTTCACTCCCTCGATGTTCGCAGGGCGTTGGCTTTCTATGTCGATCGGACAAGACCGTTCCGCAAATCCCCTCAACTGTTTGTGGCAATTGCTGACCGGATGCGAGGTCTTCCTGTCTCGTCGCAGCGAATCTCCTCGTGGCTCACAGAGTGCATACGCACCTGTTATAACTTGGCTAATGTCCCCTTGGGCCATCTCACCGCCCACTCTACCAGGGCCCAGGCGTCCTCCGCTGCCATTCTGGCGCAAGTGCCTATACAAGAGATATGCCGAGCGGCGACCGGGTCGTCCGTTCATTCTTTCGCTTTGCACTACGCCCTGGTCCAACAGTCGAGAGATGACGCAGCCTTTGGCTCTGCGGTCCTACTTTCCGCCACGTCTCACTCCAACCCCACCGCCTAGGTAAGGCTTGGGAATCACCTAACTGGAATGGATATGAGCAATCACTCGAAGAAGAAAAAACGGTTACTTACCTTTGTAACTGTTGTTCTTCGAGATGTGTTGCTCATATCCATTCCACACCCACCCTCCTTCCCCACTGTCGGAGTAGCCGGCAAGAAGGAACTGAGGGTCGGGTGGGTCGGCTGAGGTATATATGCGGTGCCGTTATGGCGCCACTCCAGGGGGCGCTCAGCCGACCCACTGGGGTTGCTAGGGTAAAAGTCTTCCAATGAACGTGCACGCGGCGCGCACACACCTAACTGGAATGGATATGAGCAACACATCTCAAAGAACAACAGTTACAAAGGTAAGTAACCGTTTTTTCCAATGACCGACACGGGCGGTAAGAAGGAACTGAGGGGCGGATGGGTCGGCAGGGGTATATATCCGGCGCTATAGCGGCGCCACTCCAGGGGGTGCCCAGCCAACCCACCGAGTGTTGCTAGGGTAAAAATCTTCTGACGAACGTGCACGCGGCGCGCACACACCTAACTGGAATCGATATGAGCAAGCACTTGAAGAACCACCTTTGTGTCTCCCAGCTGACAGATGGAGGCAGGGTCATCACATTTATCACATACCTACTAGCCAGGGCTTGGTATAGGAGATGGGGCTGTCTCTGGACCCTACTGGTGGTTCCCTGGTAGGAATCCCAACACTCTCCGGGCTTGGCTACACTTGCAAGTTGCAGCGCTGGTGGAGGCTTTCCAGCGCTGCAATTATTCTCCGTCCACACTTGCAAGGCACATCCAGCGCTGCAACTCCCTGGCTGCAGCGCTGGCTGTACACCCAGTTGGGTTGGGGTGTAGCGATTGCAGCGCTGGTGATCCAGCGCTGCTCATCAGGTGTGGACACACACCAGTGCTTTAATTAACCTCCAGGGAATAAGGAGATATCCCAGAATTCCTGTTCAGACACTCTGCTCATCAGTTTGCACTCTACTGCTCTGGCCTCAGGTGACCCGCCCTTTAAATGCCCCGGAAATTTTAAAAATCCCCTTCCTGTTTGCTGCAGCGAGGTGTGGAGTGCAATCAGTTAATCTTTCCTGGTGACCATGCCTGCATGCGGCAAACGAGCCCCAGCATGAGTTGCTGGACCTCATTAGTGTTTGGGGGGAGGAAGCTGTGCAGTCCCAGCTGCGCTCCAGCCGTAGGAATTATATCATCTTTGAGCAGGTATCAAGGTCCATGCTGGATAGGGGCCATGATTGGGACGCACTGCAATGCAGGGTTAAAGTAAAGGAGCTGCGGAGTGCCTATTACAAAGCCCATGAGGGAAACCGCCGCTCCGGCGCTGCCCCCACGACCTGCTGTTTTTACAGGGAGATGGACGCAATACTTGGGGGTGACCCCACTGCCAATCCGAGGACCATGATGGACACTTCTGAGCAGGGAGAGGGACAGGAGGAGGAGGAGGAGGCGGCGGCGGCGGGGGGGTGGAGGAAACCGCGAGTGAAGCTACTGGGATGGGGGAAGACACCCCAGAGTCCCAGGAGGCATGCAGCCAGGAGCTCTTCTCAAGCCAGGAGGAAGGAAGCCAATCGCAGCCGCCAGCAGTTGCTGAAGGACAATCAGAGGAGCGGTTACCGTAAGCTGCTTTATTTTCAGGGTGGAAATGTTTCTGGAGAGGAGGGGGTTTGGGCTGCATGCAGGCATGCCTAGATGTGGAATAGCCCATTGATGTAGTCTATCACGCCGCGTAATCGGATGCAGTAATCTCTCAAAAGTTTCAGCCAGAGCGTGGGCAATGCGCCTGCGCGCAGGTTTATAGGGAGAGCCAATGTGGTCCTTGTCCCAGTCAGGCTAACGCGTCCGCGCCACTGTGCCACGAGGGGTGGGGACCATTGCTGCACACAGGCAAGCTGCGAGGGGCCAGGGCGGAACTGCATTGCTGTAGAAGACCTTCCTGCTCTTCCCTGGTGACCCGCAGCAGGGAGATATCTTCCAGGATTAACTCCTGTGGAAAATGTTGGGAGACTGTTTAGTGCAGATCCCCCCTGCAGCTGTTTGCTGTCCCCAATGCACAGAAACCCCTGCACAGCCCTGAAGCAATCAGTACCCCTTTACTCACCATTTCGTGGCTCCTGTTGTTTTATGTGTGCTCTTATTTGTTATGGGAAAAATATGCTAAAGTGAAGACTGTGTGTGGGAATCACTGTCTGGATGAGATAATTAACAATGCTACTCTGTTAACTGTTGCCATTTTTGCCTTCCAAAAGTGACCTTGACTGCTGGACTGCCCAGATCTACCACAGCACAGAGACTACAGAATCTGAGGAAAAAGCCGCGAAAAACCAAGGAAGACATGCTGAAAACAGTTATTAATCACTCTGCTAGAGAGAGTAAACATCTGCAGGAGTGGAGAGAAAGGGAAAGCAGGATCCGCCAGAGACATTGGCGGAGAAACGCTGTGGCAAAGAGGACAAGCACAAACCAGCTGCTAGGCATCCTGGCACGCCAAGCGGACTCTCTCCAGGCACTCGTAGCCGTGCAGGCAGAGCAGTCCCGTGCTGCCCCACAGCCCCCCCGTCCCAAATTTTATTCTCTTCTGCCCCAATGTCAGCTCCAAACCCCCTTCCCCAGCATCCAGGTTCTTACCATCACCAGCTGCCTCCAACACCTGTACGTTCACCAATCAGCCCTGAGAACTACGACCCTTACCCTCTGCACTCAACCCCCATCACCATGCAGTATATGCACCCTGAAGTGCAGTATCCATTGCACAGCACTCCAGACAGGACATATGCAAACTTGTGACTGTACAGTTCACCAACCCACCCCCATGACGTTTTAGGTTCCTGAAATGTTGTGTGTCTGTCAATGAAGTTTTTTTCTTTTCAATAAAATAAATCTTGGCTTTGAAAACAGTCTTTATTATTGCAGATAGTGAAAGATACCTTATCCCAGTAAAGAAACAGTCACTGCAAATCATGTTAGGGATAATAGAATCCTAACAGTGTAACCACTGCACTTCACTCCCATGCAAGGCAGCAAACATTACTGTTGGCTTTCAGCCTCAAATTCTTCCCTCAAGGCATCCCTAATCCTTGTAGCCCTGTGCTGTGCCTCTCTAATAGCCCTGCTCTCTGGCTGTGCAAATTCAGCCTCCAGGACTTGAACCTCGGTGGTCCATGCCTGACTGAATGTTTCACCCTTCCCTTCACAAATATTATGGAGGGTACAGCAAGCGCATATAACCGCGGGGATGCTGCTTTCCCCCAAGTCTAGCTTCCCATACAGGGACCTCCATCTAGCTATTAAACGCCCAAAAACACACTCCACAGTCATTTGGCACCGGTTCAGCCTGTAGTTGAACCGGTCCTTGCTCCTGTCAAGCTTCCCTGTATAGGGTTTCATGAGCCAAGGCAGTAACGGATAAGCGGGGTCTCCAAGGATCACAATGGGCATTTCGACGTCCCCTACTGTGATCTTCCTGTCTGGGAAATAAGTCCCGGCCTGCATCTTCCTGAACAGGCCACTGTTCCGAAAGATGCGTGCATCATGCACCTTTCCAGGCCAGCCTGTGTAAATGTCAATTAAACGCCCACGGTGATCCACAAGCGCCTGGAGAACCATAGCGAAATACCCCTTCCGATTAGCGTACTCTGATGCTAGGTGTGGGGGGTGCCAGAATAGGAATATGCGACCCAGCTATCGCCCCTCCACAGTTAGGGAAACCCATTTGTGCAAAGCCATCCACAATGTCCTGCACGTTCCCCAGTGTCACGGTCCTTCTTAGCAGGATGCGATTAATTGCCCTGCAAACTTGCATCAACACGATTCCAACGGTCGACTTTCCCTCTCCAAACTGGTTCCCGACCGACCGGTAGCTGTCTGGAGTTGCCAGCTTCCAGATAGCAATAGCCACCCGCTTTTCCACCATCAGGGCAGCTCTCAATCTCGTGTCCTTGCGCCGCAGGGTGGGGGCGAGCTCAGCACACAGTCCCATGAAAGTGGCTTTTCTCATACGAAAGTTCTGCAGTCACTGCTCATCATCCCAGACTTCCATGACGATGTGATCCCACCACTCAGTGCTTGTTTCCTGAGCCCAAAAGCGGCGTTCAACAGTGCTGAGCATTTCCGTGAATGCCACAAGCAATGTAGTGTCACACGCAGCAGGCGACTCGATATCGATATCATCGTTGGACTCCTCACTGTCACTTTGGAGCTGAAGGAATAGCTCAACTGCCAAACGTGTTGTGCTGGCGACACTCATCAGCACAGTCCTCAGCAGCTCGGGCTCCATTTCCCACAGAAATCGCGATTCACAGACAGAGAGTAAAAAACAGAAAGAGACTCACAATGGCGCCAAACATGGCCGGAAAAAATGTGAATGCTGGGATGTGAAGCGATGCACCACGGGGCGTTAGGACAGGAAGCGGAATGACCCGCACCCTTCTGTCCCCTTCCCACAACCCACAGCGCCAAAATGGGACGAGGTGCTCTGTGGGATAGCTGCCCACAATGCACCTCTCAATACAGCGCTGCAAATGCTGCAAGTGTGGCCACACTGCAGCGCTGGTAGCTGTCAGTGTGGCCACACACCAGCGCTGTCCCTACACAGCTGCACGACCAGCACTGTAACTCCCAAGTGCTGCAACTTGCAAGTGTAGCCAAGCCCTCCAAATAAAATATATGGAAGAAAGGGGAAGTCAATAGTAAAGAATAGAAGTTAGAAGGTCAGAATTGTAGAAAATTGGTAAGGGAAGCTATCAGAAACCAATGACCAATTTATGAAAATAAGACGGAAGTTTTTAAAAAGCACATTAAGTACAAAATTAATCCCTAACAATGGTAATGGTAAATTACTAGATGGAAATGGCAGAATTATCAAAATAATGCAGAAGAGGTAAAAGTGTTCAATAAATATTTCTCTCCTGGATTTGGAGAAAAACAGATGATGTAAGTCATATAAGTTGTTGATGACGACAGTCTTTCCATCCCAACAATAACTCACGAGGATGTTAAACAGCAGCTATTACAGTTAGACATGTTTAAATAAACAGGTCCAGATAACTTGTATCCAAGAGTTTTGAAAGACCTGGTGGAGGAGTGTGGAGGACTGTTAATGGTGATTTTAATCAGGACTTGGAACACTGGGGAAATTCCAGAAGACTGGAATAAAGCTAATGCTGTGCCAATATTAAGAAGTGTAAAAGAGATGACCCAGCTAGTTACAAGAGTGTTCGTCTGATACTGGGCAAGATAATGGAGCAGCAAATATGGATTTAATTAATAAAGAATGAAAGGAGGGTAATATAATTAGTACCCATGAACAAAGGTTCAGAGACAACAGATCCAATCAAACTAACGGGATATCCTTATTGCATGAGATCAAAAGTTTGGTTGCAACTAATAGTACTGATGTAATATACCTAGACTTCTATAAGGCATATGACTTGGTTCAGCACAACATTTTGACTAGAAAACTAGAAAGATACAAAATAAACACAACATACATTAAATAGATTGAAAACTATGATTGTAAATGGGGAACCATGGTCGAGTAGATTTCTTTCTAGGGGGTTCCCACAAGGATTGGTTCTTGGCCCTCTGCTATTTAACATTCTTATCAAGGACGTGGAAGAGAAGATAAAATCATCACTGATAAAGTTTGCAGTTGCCACAAAGATCGGGGTTGATGGTAACTCATGAAGTGTCCGTAGGTTCAGGCTCCGGCACTGGGAGTCTGGGAAGTTTTCCCAGCCCTGGCTGGAGGGTTATTTCCTGTTCCACAAAGACGGGAAGTTCCATTCCCAACATCTGTGCCTTGAAATTAGGCCCTGACACTACACCCCACATTCAGCATAGTGGTATGATTATCAAATGATTAGGACATAAATCATGATGCATTTTGTGCAAGATGCGTCATGTTCAGTGTCAATGGAAAAGGAGCATGGGGGGTTGGATGGGGCACGACCCCCGGGGGGGGGGGCATGACTCTCTTGTGAGGTGAGGAGGAGGGAACCTGTTGTTAATATTTTGGCAGCTCATCACTAGCTCCCACCCTCCTATACATTTACTGCTTCTCTCCCTCCAAGCAGAACCCACCACCAGCTCCCTGAGAATCCCTTACCTCAGCCAGCTCCATTGCAGCCATTTCCTTCCCCCTGGGAGGAGGGGATGATCTGGAGCGAAACGTGGACGTTATTCTGTAGCCTGCCAGGGCGAGAAGGGCAATGTGAGAGAATTCAGACAGGGTTTCTGTCCTTTCCACATGTCGATTCCCCCCAGCATTGTTCCCTGCTAATGGACATTCTAGGTTCTGCCACACTGTGAAGCACAGAGTGACCTTATCCCAGTACAGGCCTGGCCCCCTCCCACCAGGGTGTGACCCAGCAGCAGAGTCTCTCTCTTACACTTATCATGTTTGCGGGCGATACCAAGCTGGGAGGGGTTGCAAGTACTTTGGAGGATAGAAGCGAAATTCAAAATCATCTGGACACACTGGAGAAATGGTCTGAAGTAAATAGGATGAAATTCAATAAGGACAAATCCAAAGTGCTTCATTTAGGAAAGAACAATCAGTTGCACATGTACAAAATGGGAAATAACTGCCTAGGAAGGAGTGCAGCGGAAAGGGATATGGGGGTCATAGTGGATCACAAGCTAAATAGGAGTCAACAGTGTTGCAAAAAAGGAAGTATCATTTTGGGATGTATTAGCAGGAGTATTGTAAGCAAGACACGAGAAGTAATTCTTCTGCTCTACTGTGCGCTGATTAGGTCTCAACTGGAGTAATGTGTCCAGTTCTGGGGGCCACATTTCAGGAAAGATGTGGACAAATTAGTGAAAGTCCAGAGAAGAGCAACAAAAATGATTAAAGATCTAGAAAACATCACCTTTGAGGGAAGATTGAAAAAAACTGGGGAAGACTCAGAGGGGACACGATCACAGTTTTCAAGTACATAAAAGGTTGTTACAAAGATGCGGGAGAAAAATTGTTCTTCTTAACCTCTGAGGATAGGACATGAAGCAATGGATTTAAATTGCAGCAAAGGCGGTTTAGGATGGAGATTAGGAAAAAAAACTTCCTCACTGGCAGGGTGGTTAAGCACTGGAATAAATTGCCCAGGGAAGTTGTGGAATCTCCATCACTGGGGATATTTAAGAGCAGGCTGGACAAACACCTGTCAGGGATTGTCTAGATAATACTGAGTCCTGCCTTGAGTGCAGGGGACTGGCCTAGATGACCTCTCGAGGCCCCTTCCAGTTCTATAATTCTAAGAACCAAAAGCCAGAGAAGAGCAGAATCCAAGGAGTCACTCTGGGGATTCTCCCTGTCACTGTTCCCAAGGCAGCTCTCTCAGGTTTACAAAGCTGTTTGATGCTCCAGCCTTTATCCAGTCTCTCCTGGCAGTGCCCCATTCATGGGCTGGGCCTAGTTTTAGCCTTTGGCAAGCGTGACCCCGGGGGCTCTGAGACTGGGCCTTCTTGCCGCAGCACATCTTGTTTCTTTCTGTGGCTCCCCAGTGAGTCCAAAGGAGTAGATACTCCTCATACAGACTGTGAACATAAGAGCTGCCCACTGCATCAGAGCAATGGTCCATCTAGCTCAGTGGCCAATGCCAGGTGCCCCAGAGGGAATGAACAGAACAGGTAATCATCAAGTGATCCATCTCCTGTCACCCATTCCCAGCTTCTGGCAAACGGAGGCTAGAGACACCATGCCTGCCCAGCCTGCCTGTGACACTGGCAGATGAGGTGTTAGCTCTTGCAAAAGCGCCCATGTCTTCATTGAACATGGACAAACACACAGTGGAATCAGTCTAACTCACCTGTGTTAGTATTGTTAAAACAGGTATTAGGATTATAAGAACATGTTTAGACTTTATTGAATGCTTTATTGAGTTGCTGCCTGGGTTAATATCTGACTAGTTGCATTGTGAGCCTCTGTGGCTCTGTAAATCACCACACAGGAGAGAGACTTTACCTAGGTGAAGTGCTGATTGACAGCCGAATGCATTACACCCTGCCTGGCAGGAAAGGTCCATCCACACCAGATAGACTATTATGGGATGTTAAAGAAGACACAAGGCTGTTGTGCTCTTGACTTCCCATTAGCTGAGTTTCCAGCTCAGAGCACATGGCAGGAAGGGGATGAAAAACCCCATGCAGAAGGAACTGATTATCTGTATGCTGCTTGGACTCTGGGGGGCAAAGTTTCTAGGCATAAGCATGAGATCCCCAGCTGCTTAGCCGGGGTTAGTCCTAAAGAATATGCAGAGCTTGCTTATTAGAGAAGCTTCTATTACCATTTGAAATTTAAGACTGTAATTTGTCTGCACCTGGATGATTAGCTGCTGTGACAGGGCAAGGCTAGCTGGCTATAGGAAAGTAGTGAGAAACAGGTATGTTAGCCCCAGGCTAAACAAATCCCTGTTACCATGGTAACCAAACGACAGTTGCTCCAGGTTAATCAAGACACCTGAGACCAATTAACATCCTTCCAGAAAGCCGTGGAGACAGCTAGGTTGATTGGGACCCCTGAAGCCAATCAGGGGCTGGCTGAAAATAGTTAAAGAGCTCCCAGTTAGGCAGGTGGGTGTGCAGAACAGGAGCTGTGGGAGCGACTGAGCAGTACACACCAGATCAGGCACAAGGAAGGAAGCCCTGAGGTAAGGGTGAAGTGGAGCCTGAGGAAGTGGGGGTGCTGTGGGGAAGTAGAACAGGGAATTGTATGTGTCCTGTTTCTAAAAGGTCAGATACCACGACTGATACTATTAGGGTCCCTGGGCTGGAGCCTAGAACAGAGGGGGATCCTGGGCTCCCCCCTTTGCTCCCCTGATTAATCACTGAGACTGGGAGACAACAGAGACTCTGCAAGGGAGGGGAGCTTTGCCTCCCTCCCTCACTGGCTTACGATGAAAATGGCTCAGTGGGCTGTGACCCTTGTTCCTAGAGAGAAGGGCTACGTGGAGGGTCACAGTGAGCCTCTGAGGCTAGCGAAATCCACCAGGAAATGCAGGGCCCATGGAGACAAGGACAGAGCTTTGTACACTGCTTTAACTTTGTAAACAACTCTCATTTCCTTTTAAATAAAGCTTAATACAGGCTGTGACAGGACTGGCTACAAGTGTTGTCTTTGTTGGGAGATCTAAGAATCATTTGACCTCAGGAAGTGACTGGTCCTTTGGGACTGGCAGTAACCTGAACATTGCTGTGACTCGTGGGGTAAGGCAGTGGTTCTCAGCCAGGGGTCTGGGGCTCCCTGGGGGGCCGTGAGCAGCTTTCAGGGGGCTGCCAAGCAAGTCCGGCATTAGACTCACTGAGGCCCAGGGCAGAAAGCTGAAATCCCAGCGCATGGGGCTGAAGTCTGGGCCCCTGAGCCCCACCCCCAGGGCTGAAGCCAAAGCCGAAGCAATGTAGCTTTGTGGGGGTCTGGGGCCCCAGGAAGTTGCTCTGTTTGCTACCCCTAACACCAGCCCTGGCTGTGATGTTATTAATATAACCTGTGACTGTGTAGTTCATTGGTGCAACCACTGTTCTATATTTGCAGCAAATGTTGTACAACGGTTGGCGTGTAAGGTGCCTATGAAAAGGTTATAATTTGCTCCTGATGATGATGATACTACCTGTGTGGGCGTATCATTTTTGCAGTTAAAGTTATGAATATTGGCTACGTTCTTGTACATCAGTGTGTTTTGATTCTGAAGTAGCCTTAGTAAAGCATTAGGTCAGCTTCTTCAGAAAGGAATTTGCAAATCAAGTGCCCAATCAAGAAACACTTAAAGGACCTTGGGGAAACTCCAATCCACATACCCTGGTGGGCCGGGCCAGTTTCTTTACCTGCCATGTCCGCGGGTTCGGCCGATTGCAGCTCCCACTGGCCGCGATCTGCCGTCGCAGGCCAATGGGGGATGCAGGAAGCGGCGCAAGCTGAAGGATGTGCTGCCTGCCACTTCCCACTGCCTCCATTGGCCTGGAGTGACAAACTGTGTCCAGTGGGAGCCACGATCGGCCAAACCTACCAACACTGCAGGTAAACAAACCGGCCCGGCCTGCGAGGGTGCTTACCCTGGTGAGCCGTGTGCCAAAGGTTGCTGATCCCTGAGCTAAAATATTTAAGAGACAAGTCAGTTGAAAATATAGTGGTGCAAGAACAAAGTAACATTGCTTCCCATTGTTACACAGCTTCCAGCTGCTGGAGGTTGCAATCCCCTGTCGTTAACATGGTTATTGGACTGAAATCTCCCCTTGGCCAGTCAGAGACAGACACGCACCTGTGTCGCTCCCCAGCCCCGCCGCAGCGCCTCTAGGGAAGGAGAAGATGGGAGAGGTGAGAATTCAGGCCTTCACATTCATGGAGAAACCCCATTGCTTATTAATGGAACTGCTGTTAACGACGAGATGGTGACAGAGATCAGAGGCCGATAAGGCAGCCGCTGCAGACAGAGCCAGCCCCACAGGGCTGCTCCATGGGGAAGGGCGACTCGCTGAGCTGGGCTGTGAGATGGAGCCCAGGATCAGTGACATCACTAGAGTCCCCGACTCCTCCCCAGGGTCAGGGTCGCTCTAACCAGAGGAGACGCCACCCCCAGACTCCAACTCACCTTTGAATCCCAGCAGCACCTCCTGCAGCATGGCACTTTGCAGAGAGAAATCGCTGAGTCTCTTCTCCAGCTCCGCAAACGACGGCTCTGGCTTCCGAAACGTCCCGTCCTCCCTGCTGGGGAAAGGAGGGGTGAGAAATAGGCCTGAGCCCCAGACCCTGAGCCCAGCAACCCCCAAACTTCACGAAACCTGGATCTGAGCTTTGTAGCCTGAGATAGTCAATGTCAGGGTGAGTCACCTCAACCCTGTGCTCCCCAGAGAGACGGGAAGTGGGGAGACACTCGAGCAAGGAACGGAGACATTGTTCAGGGCTTTCTCAGGACGCTCTGGTTCTGTGGGGGCAGAGCCACCCCCTACGCTGGTTTACTGTAGGAACAAGTGGCACCAGCACGGGGATTATGTGGAAAGGGAGGAGACACAGACCAAAGAGTGGGCAGGTCCTACATGCTGACAGTGGCCACAGACAGAGCCCACGGCTCCAGCAGGGAATGAACGTGGGCCCTTTAATGCCAAAACCCCCCAACCCTTCAGCTGAAGCAATAACCCTGGGGCGTCCAGCTCCTTTGGCAGAGAGGGCCACACTGCCCTGTCCGTTACGGCCAGTGCATCAGGTTAGGACTCTGTGCCCTGCTCCATTCACAGCAGAACACCCACTGCTCTCCATGGGACACCCACGTACGAAGAACAAGGGGGGAATCTGCCCTTCGTATGGGAAATAAAATTTTAGTTTTTTGCCTGTCACGTTCAGTGTCACTCAGAAGGAAAACAGCCCTCCTGACACCCCTGTAGGGCCCTGCTGGTTCTTCCCTGCGTGTCCCTGCCTTTCCCACCCTCCTTTCTCCATTTCTCTCTCACTTCCTTGTCCTTGTGTCTCTCCTCTGTTCTTCCCTCCCTACAGCAACCCCCTATTCCCACCCACAAAGGCTTCACTCCCGCCCTCTCCCCGTTCCATCTGCTCGAGTGATCAGCCAGGAAACACTCCTGCCATTTCAGTTGACACCCCGCTGACATTAGCAGGGGACAGGAGAGTTCACGCTCTCAGAGCTACGGCTTCAGGCTGCTGGCAGCTCCAGCAAGGCAACACTGTCTCCGTTTACACTGGGGAGGTGCTGAGGGCCGGCAACTCACTTTAACAAATGCGAAAGCTGAGATTCTGCGCCCTCTGAGTACGTGACGCGGCCACGTCAGTCCAGGAGACAGGCCTGGTCTGTCCCATCGGCCCTGGGTCTAGCAGCCCTGCTGTGACCTCATGAGCGACCAGACAGTAACCGGCTCTTCTCCTACCCGAGTCAGCCACTAGGGGAGACAGAATCACACGCTCCCAGGGCAGGGGGCAGCTTCCTACTCAGTGCAGTTATCAAACCTAGCGGCCCATGAGGGGGAGCGAAATGGAGCCCAGGACTTACCTGCCCCCAGTGCTCCCAGCACCCTAAAGAGGAGAGAAAGAGGAGGCCGTCAGGGGGAGTGTCCCTGGGTGGGGAGGCCTCCTGCTCTGCAGGGGTCACCACTGAGGGCTCGGCAGTAGGGGAATTTCAGGTTTACATTCCCAGAGCTGCTGCCCCCCTACCAGACCCAGCAATCCCTGCGGGCAGGTCCCACTGTGGAAATCTTCTCCCCGGGCACTTTACAGGCAGAAGATATTTCTCTGCATTGAGAATCAAATTCCCCCCAGGGCTGAGAGACCCAGAAGGCCCCTGGCCCCACTAAACCCATTGACAGGGGCCTTAGGCCTGGCTCGGGACCTCAGCATGGTGGGGGAGGGGATTTCACCCTCCAAGTGCAAATGCAGAGAGACATTTCCAGGAGAGAAGGTCTTGGGGCTGCAGCATCCAGGACTCCCAGGGCCCATCCCTGGCGCCGCTGCCAGACTCACTGGGTGACCTTGGGCAGGGCTCTGCCCCTCCCTCTGCCTCACTTTCCCCATTTGTCCCATAGGGATAATGCCCCTGACCCCACTCTGTAAAGTGCTTTGGGGTCCAGGGCTCAGAAGCGCCTAGAGAAATGCTGCGTATGATCATTGCAATGACAGCCTAACCTGCAGGGGTTGGCTCAGTGGCTGCTGCCCCTCGTCTCCTCCCCTCTCGCTGAGCAGGGAAATCTGCCAGGACAGGCTGCAGACACCCTCATCCCTTCTCTGGACAATGGCTCTCTCTAGCTCCTCCAGCCGGGCCAGCAGCCGCTGCTCCTGCTCCTCCAGAAACCCTCGCAGCTCCTGCCACTCCCAGACGATCTTCTGCCTCTCTGCTGCCGTCTGTTTCTGTATCAGGGAGAGGGCGGCTCAGTAACAGGGGAACAGAGAACATAAGAACGGCCAGACTGGGTCAGACCAAAGGCCCATCTAGCCCGGTATCCTGTCTTCTGACAGCGGCCAATGCCAGGTGCCCCAGAGGGAATGAACAGAACAGGGAATCAAGTGATCCATCCCCTGTCGCCCATTCCCAGCTTCTGGCAAACAGAGGCTAGGGACACCATCCCGCTCATCCTGGCTAATAGCCCCTAAGGGACCTGTCCTCCATGCACTTCTCTAGTTCTTTTTAGAACCCTGTTAGTGTCTTGGCCTTCACAACATCTCCTGGCAAGGGGTTCCCCAGGTTGACTGTGTGTTGCGTGAAGAAATACTTCCTTTGTTTCTTTTAAACCTGCTGCCTATTCATTTCACTGGATGACCCCTAGTTCTCGTGTTCTGAGGAGGAAATAACACTTCCTTATTTACTTTCGCCACACAAGTCATGGTTTTATAGACCTCTACCATATCCCCGCTTAGTCGTCTCTTCTCCAAGATGAACAGTCTCAGGCTTTGTCTACACTGGCACTTCTCCCCTGCCAACAAAGAGCAGCTACACTGCGCCTGTCAGCAGAACGGCTGTAGCGGCACAGTCGTGTGGCTAAAAGCTGCAGAGTGTAGCCATAGCCTCAGTCTTATTAATCTCGCCTCATACGGAAGCTGTTCCATATCCTTCATCATTTTTGCTGACCTTGCCTGAACCTTTTCCAATTCCAATGTATCTTTTTTGAGATGGGGCGACCAGATCTGAACACAGTATTCAAGATGTGGACATACCATGGATTTATATAGAGGCAATAGGATATTTTCTGTTTTATTGTCTATCCCTTTCCTAATGATTCCCCACATTCTGTTTGCTTTTTTGACTGCTGCTGCAGATTGAGTGGATGTTTCCAGAGAACTAGCCACAGTGACTCCAAAATCTTTCTTGAGTGGTAACAGCTAATTTAGACCTCATCAGTTTATGTGCATTTGATATTATCTTTTCCAATGTGCACTATTTTGCATTTATCAACATTGAAATTCATCTGCTCCATAACGGGAAAATCATAAATGCACCTGGGGGCGGGTGGCAGAGTTATTTACCAGAACACAAGATCTCTGGTGGTGGGGGATGGGAAGTTCATTTATCCCGGGAAGGGAGGAGGGATCAGGACCGGGGTGAGCTGTACATCACCTACAGGAGGGACACTTCTCCCCGAAACCTCATCAATGTGGACTGAGCCAAATCCTCCATCTCTGCAGCCCACATTTCATCTCCTTCCTCCCCATCCCCCCCAGGAGCTAGAAAGGATCCCTGGTCACTGTGACATCCAGACAGCCTATGGGCAGGGGCTCCGAGCTAACACAGACTGACCCTCTCCTGCCCAGCAGCCTCCTGCATCCTAAGGGCATCATGTTACCCCCGTGTCTGACCCTGCAGGCTCCCTGGGCTCCAGCGGGGATGGGTCCCTGGCTGAGGCTGGCAGGGTGGGCCCTGCATTCACCAGGTCATTCTTATGCCAGGCAAACCTAAGTGACGGGGGGCTCTGGGCACCTACCAGCAGCTCCTCGCTCTGCCGCTCCTCCTCAGCTTTGGCTGCTTCTCTCTCTTTTCCCAGAGGGGCCAGATGCTTTTGTGGGGCCTCCTGGAAGAAGCAGGGGAGGGAGGGTTAGAAACTGCTGCAAACCTCCCAGCTGCCAGATTTCAGGGCCCGTCCTGCCCTGCAGATGCCTGTGCAGGGTCCCTGGGACTCAGACTGAGAGGAGCTGGTGAAACAGGGAGCAGCTTTTCCAGAGGAAACGCAGGGCCCCAGGCTGCAGGGACAGGGGTGCAGCCCAACCCCCAGCTCCCCGGGGCCTCACCCACATCCCAAGCAGCCAGCTTCAGACAGTCCCCCACTTTCCCCAGCGCCAGCTCCCAAAGCTCCCGCAGGGCCAGATCTGAACATGAGATTTCTAGCTTGTGTATGGAAACTTGGTGGACTGCTTCTATCATCAGTCAGGGTGAGAAATTGCTAATTCAAATTCTATCCATCTAGTATGTTAGGCTTAGTTTGAGTTTTTGGTTATTTGCTAAATAATCTGCTTTGATCTGTTTGCTATTACGGTTGGGAAATTGGCTGTTGTCGTCTATCTGTCCTTGAGTGGCTTAGGCAAAGCACTCAGGTAGCTTAGTTGGCTGCATGGCGCCACCTGCTGTCATGTTGGGTGATAACAGGGCCTGGAGAGACTGGCTGAATCTCCAGCAAAGCAGTGTGAGAAGGGCCAGTCCAGCTTGAGGGTTAGAGGGCACAGCGGTTCCCAGAAGCCCCCCAGACTGCACCCCGGGGTGACAACCCATCACACTCTAGAGTACACAAGTCTCAGCAGGTTTGCACATCCTGTCCCCTACCATTCCACACCCTAGATAGTTCCTGCCTCCCACTACCTCTAGCAGCTCCCACCCTCCTATGCATTTACTGCGCCTCTCCCTCCAAGCAGAACCCACCACCAGCTCCCTGAGAATCCCTTACCTGAGCCAGCTCCATTGCAGCCATTTTCTTCCCCCTGGGAGAAGGGGATGATTTGGGGCGAAACATGGACGTTATTCTGTAGCCTGCCAGGGTGAGAGGGGCAATGTGAGATAATTCAGACAGGGTTTCCGTCCTTTCCACATATCGATTCCCCCCAGCATTGTTCCCTGCTAATGGACATTCCCGGTTCTGCCACACTGTGAAGCACAGAGTGACCTTATCCCAGTACAGGCCTAGCCCCCTCCCACCAGGCTGTAACCCTCTGACACATGGTGAAACTCTCCCAGTAGCTCTGTTACACTTATCAAGTTTATGGCGATACCAAGCTGGGAGGGGTTACAAGGACTTTGGAGGATATAATTAAAATTCAAAATTATCTGGACAAACTGGAGAAATGGTCTGAAGTAAACAGGATGAAATTCAATAAGGACAAATGCAAAGTACTCCACTTAGGAAGGAACAATCAGTTGCACACATACAAGACAGGAAATGACTGCCCAGGAAGCAGCACTGCAGAAACGGATCTGGGAGTCACAGTGGATCACAAGCTAAATATGAGTCCACAGTGTTACACTGTTGCAAAAAAAGCAAGTATAATTCTGATCTGTATTAGCAGCAGTATTGTAAGCAAGACACGAGAAGTAATTCTTCCGCTCTACTCCACACTGATTAGGTCTCAACTGGAGTATTGTGTCCAGTTCTGGGTGCCACATTTCAGGAAAGATGTGGACAAATTGGAGAAAGTCCAGAGAAGAGCAACAAAAATGATTAAAGGTCTAGAGAACATGACCTATGAGGGAAGACAGAAAAAACTGTGTTTGTTTAGTCTGGAGAAGATATGATCAACTTTCAAGTACAGTACATAAAATTTTGTTTCAAAGAGGAGGGAGAAGCATTGTTCTTAACCTCTGAGGACAGGACAAAAAGCAATGGGCTTAAATTGCAGCAAGGAAGGTTTAGGCTGACATTAGGAAAAACTCCTAACTGTCAGGGTGGTTAAGCACTGGAATAAATTGCCTAGGGAAGTTGTGGAATCTCCATCGTTGGGGATTTTTAAGAGCAGGCTGACAAACACCTCTCAGGGATGGTCTAGATCAGGTGGCCAACATGTGGCTCTTTAGAATTTAATATGCGGCTCCTTGTATAGGCACAAACTCCGGTGCTGGAGCTACAGGCACCAACTTTCCAACGTGCTGGGTGTGCTCACTACTCAGCTACAGGCCCTGCCTCCACTCCACCCCTTCCCACCCCTTCCATGAGCCTGCAGTGCCTCGCTCCATTAACCCCACACCCAGTGTCTTGCATAGTGTGAAGAGCTGATCGGGAGGTGCAGGGAGGGAGGGGGATGTTCTGATTATTGTGTCTTCCCATGGGTGGGAGTTGATGGGGGGCTGCTGAAGTATTACTGTGATTCTTTGACAATGTACATTGGTAAATTCTGGCTCCTTCTCAGGCTCAGGTTGGCCACCCTGGTCTAGATAATACTTAATCCTGCCTTGAGGGCAGGGGACTGGACTAGCTACCTCTCGAGGTCCCTTCCAGTTCTGTGATTCTATGAACCAAAGGCCAGAGACAAGCAGAATCAAAGGAGTCACTCTGGGGATTCTCCCTGTCATTGTCCCCAAGGCAGCTCTCTCAGGTTTACAAAGTTGTTCGATGCTCCAGCCTTTATACAGTCTCTCCTGGGAGTGCCCCCTTCATGGGCTGGGCCTAGTTTTAGCTTTTGACAAGCGTGACCCCGGGGGCTCTGAGACTGGGCCTTCTTGCCTCAGCACATCTTGTTCCTTTCTGTGGCTCCCAGTGAGTCCCAATGAGTAGATACTCCTCATACAGACTGTGAACATAAGAATGTGTTTAGTGTTTAGACTTTATTGAATGCTTGTGAGTTGCTGCCTGGGTTAACAGCTGACTAGTTGCATTGTGAGCGTCTGTGGCTCTGTAAATCACCAGACAGGAGAGAGACTTTACCTAGGTGAAGTGCTGATTGGCAACAGAATGCATTATACCCTGCCTGGCAGGAAAGGTTCATCAACATCAGAGAGACTATTATGGGATGTTATTCATTCATTCATGCCCGTCACCCCAACCGGGGTATGGGCCGCCAACAACAGATCTCCATAGTCTTCTATCCTGGGCCATTCGCTCTAGCTGGTTCCAGGTATAGCCCATTTTTTTGCTATCAACCTGCTCCTCATCTCTGCTGCAACCTGCGCCGTCTTTCCTGACTCGTACATGGTCCTCACGTTCCATGTGCCGATGGTAATCCTCCTGGCTGCAAGAAGGGTGATCGGCTTAGTGGCTTCCTCGCGGCTTTCACCACCCAGCGTCATGCATCTTCGAGTTGAAGACCCTTCGTTTCTAGGCTAAAAGTCTCTGTTAACTCTATTGTTGGCGTTTCTGTAGCAAGCTGATTTTTACAGGGTGGAGTTGCTAGCCCCACGCCCAACCCTCCTCCTTTACCCTGACTTGGGACAGGCAGATGGCCCCAAAGGACCTCTCTGGTGGAGTTTATGGGATGTTAACGAAGACACAAAAAACTGTTGTTGTGCTCTTGACTTCCCATTAGCTGAGTTTCCAACTCAGAGCACATTGTAGGAAGGCGATGAAAACCCCATGCAGAAGGAACTGATGATCTGTATGCTGCTTGGACTCTGGGGGCAAAGTTTCTAGGCATAAGCAAGAGATCCCCAGCTGCTTAGCCAAGTTAGTCCTAAAGAATATGCAGAGCTTGCTTATTATAGAAGCTTCTATTACCTTTGATATTTAAGACTGCAACTCATCTGCATCTATAGGATTACCTGCTTTAACTTTGTAAACAACTCTCCTTTCCTTTTAAATAAGTCTTAATACAGGTTATGACAGGACTGGCTACAAGTGTTGTCTTTCTTGTGAGATCTAAGATTCAGCTGTCCTAAGGAAGTGACTGGTCCTTCGGGACTGGCAGTAACCTGAACATTGCTGTGACTCATGGGGTAAGGCAGTGGTTCTCAACCAGGGGTCTGGGGCCCCCTGGGGGGCCATGAGCAGCTTTCAGGGGGCTACCAAGCAAGGCCGGCATTAGACTCGCTGAGGCCCAGGGCAGAAAGCTGAAGTCCCAGCGCATGGGGTTGAAGTCCAGAGTTCTGAGCCCCACCACCAGGGCTGAAGCCAAAGCCTAAGCAATGTATATTTGTGGGGGGGCCTGTGGTATGGGGCCCCAGGCAGTTGCCCTGCTTGCTGCCCCCTAACACCAGCCCTGGCTTTTATATGCAGAAAACCAGTTATTGTGGCCCACATGGGCAGTGGAGTTTTTATAGCATGTGTGGGGGGAGGGCTCAGAAAGAAAAAGGTTGAGAAACCCCTGGAGTAAGGGACCATGTGTCACAAAGGTTGGCTCACCTGCGTGGTGAGATATATGGGATCACCCAAGGGGACTGTCTGTGGTTCCATGTTGATGCTGTTACAGTGCCTGAAGCGTTTACACTGGATTCTTGGTTGGTGAAATCTCCATACAGACCTTACACCCAATTTGGGGTTTGTTCCCTGCTTCTTACCAGTCTGCCTGAGGCTGGTGCTCGTGCTCTCAAGACACTGAAGACAACGTTACAGAGAGGGGCTGTGACTTCCCCACGGTCACTGAACAGGTCTGTGACAGAGCCAGGAACAGACCCTGTTAGCTCCAGAGCCCTGTCACCCGCAGCTTGGAAAGGTCCCCTGAGCACACTGTATTAGGCTGCAGGAAGAGGTGTGCAGGGACTGCAGGTGAGCTGCCCTGCCAAGACAGCCTGTGCATCCATGGACAAACCACCTCGCTGGCTCATACCTCCAGCACTCACTGCTGCCCCTCCCTTACCAGCTGCACTGTTCAGCCAGCCCCAGGCCTCTGTGAGGTCACTGCCCCTCGCACTTCAAACCTTCAAACTGAGACCTGGTGCACCAGTGCCAATCAGAGTGCACTACTGTAAATTCTGTCTGTACTAAGGGTTTGCACCAGTGCCTAAAACACCAGTGTGGCAGAGACCTTCAGAAACAGCAGTACGGTGGCACTAGAACCTATTTCTAGCTCGGTCACAGACAGCATGGGTGACCTTGGACACATCAACGTTTCTCCTCCCAACTTCAGTCTCTTTATCCAGCTGCCACTCACTGGGGTCTCCTCTCTCTCCAGAGCTGCTCACCACTACAGTCTGTGTGGGTGTCCCAGAGCTAAGGCAGGTCAGCTCTGGAATAGTCTTACAAGGGGGCTGGGGAGTCTCTGTCCCTGGAAGTTTTTAAGAACAGGCAGGACAAAGCTCTGTCAGAAATAATCTCCAGATACTTGGTCCTGCCTCGGCAGAGAGCTGGACTTGATGACATCTTGAGGTCCTATCTAGCCCTACATGTCTAGGATGTGATGCAATATATACATATAAAAACCCAACATACAGAATAAAACCCACCACAACATAATGTCAGGCAATTCAGGGGGGAAAAAAAAACAACCTACACTCCACAGCATAGAATGACAATACAAAGGAAAAGAAAGCAACACGATGCAAACTGTTACATCCTAGGGCAAAAGCACACAATGGAAAATAGCGCAACTCAAACCAACACAACACAGGCACCAAACAAGCTGAGGCAAAACAATGCACCACAAAACTGCTACACAACATGGTGCGATCACAGTTCCAAATGGCCCCATGCAAAACAGCTCAGCGTAGAACAGGACACAGCACAAAAGAGAATTTCAGTGTAGGCCTGGAAGGGACCTTGAGAGGGCGTCTACTCCAGCCCCCTGTGCTGAGGCAGGACCAAGTATCCCTAGACATTCCCAGACTGGTGTATCTCTAACCTGGTCTTAAAAACCTCCAGTGAAGGAAATTCCACAGCCTCCCTTGGAAGCCAATGCAAGGCAAACACAGACCAAAACAACGCTGCACACACACACGCTGGGCTTGGGGTTAAGGGGAGAGGCAAGAATTCAAACAATCTGGGTTCAGTTCCCAGTTTTGCCCCAAATTCTCCATGCAAACTTGTTCGACACCGGCGGCTGGCCCGTGCCCGCTGACTTGGGCTCACACGGATCAGGCTGTGGGGCTGTTTAATTGTGGTGTCTATGGTCCAGCTGGGGCTGCAGCCCAAGGTCTGGTACCCTCCCACCTCGCAGGGTCCTACAGCCTGGCTCCAGCCCGAGTCCAGACATCCACACTGCAATTAAACAGCCCCTTCGCCTGAGCCCGTGAGCCTGAGTCACCTGCCATGGGCCAGCTGGGGGTTTTAACGGAGGGATACCCTTTTCAGCACCTGTCACAATGGGGACCCTGATCTTGGTCAGTGTCTGTGCAGAGCCCTGCGCAACAGGGGCCTGACCTCAGTTGGGGACTCTGCAAATCCCGGCATTACAGGATCCCGGATTTTGTTTGGGGTCCCTGCAGCATCTGGCAAAATGTGGGGCCAGGATCTCTGTCAGGGTCTGTGCAGTGCCCAGTACAGTGGTGCGACGTGATCTGGGTCGGGGTCAGTGCAGTGCCAGGCCCAACGGGGACACAGATCTCAGTTGAGGTCTCTGAAGTGCCCAGCACAATAGAGGCAGTGGTTTGGGTCGCAGTCATGCGCTGCCTGCGACAAGGGGGGGACGTGATCTCGGTCCAGGTCTCAGTTTTACCTGGCACAACAGTGGGGTCTGATCTCACCTGGGGTCTCTGCAGCAGCTGTCAGAACAGGGCCACGCTCAGTACGATAGGAACCCTGATCTCTGTCACACACCTGGGGAGAAAAGTGGGAAGATTTTTGAGAATTCGATATCAGTATTTCAGAACTGAGGAGAAAATGGGGCACAAACTAAATATTTGCCAATATAAGAGAGAAGCACCAACATCTGGGAGATTTTGTGTCACCATTTAACGGTTCAAGAGAAAAGATGGTAAATTGGAGGGGATTATACAGGGATATTGAATCAACAACAGAATGGGATGGATTCTTCTTGCCTCACACTCATGTGGCCGGCAGGGAGCCCTGGGTGATGTCTTTTCACAGGGGAAAGGAGTGGGGCTGGAGTGAGAAAGTCACTATCAGTTGGGAGGGGCTGGCAGTGGGGTCTGGGAAAGTGACTAGCAAGCGGTGGGGCGGGGGGCTGGGGGGGGGGGCCGGGGGGGGCGGGGAAGGAGCTGGACTGGGAAGCTCCACTGGGGCTGAGGCAGCTCTGAGGCTTCTCCCAGGTTCCCCGGGGCAGAGTCACTTTCCTGCCCAGCCCCAGTGCCCCCCCCGCCAGGGTCTCTCACTCACTGGGGGGCTCCGGCCCAGGGGGCTGGTGCGGGCAGAGCCCGGGGCTGCCCAGGGGGCCGGTCCCAACTGGATAAAGCCCCCGACCGGGTAGGAATGTGCTGCTGGTAGCAACCTGGGGCTGGACCCTGTCCATGGGGGACACTTGCTCCTCCCTTCCCAGGCCCCGTTGCCAGCAGAGAGTGGCCCCCCCAGCCCAGCCCAGCCCAGAGGTGTCCCGGTCTCAGGGCCCCCCCCGCCACTGCCCATTCACCCTCTGCCCAGCTCAGGATCCTCGGGGAACCATTTCCCACCCGCACAAGGACAAATCCCTGCAGGTGGAAATGGGAAACCCCAAACCTGAGACCTGAACTGGCCACTGGCGAAGGGAGAGAAAATGGGGCACAATCGGGGGGCAGGGAACTTCTCAGGGGTTGGGGAGGGGGTCACCCTGGGCGCTGCTCGTGGCTCTCTAGGGAGAAAGGGGCAGGACGGGGAGGAGGGGTCCCCACGGGGGGCAGCGGTAAATCCGAGGATCTCAGCCCCCTTTCTCTGCCCGCTCCTGGGGTCACCTGCCCCCGGCCATGTCCGGGCTGCACCGACATTTCCCGCCCGCCCTCCCCAGCCCGGTCTCACCCCCCCAGCCCCACGCAGGGACCCCAGGGTTAATGAAGGGCTCTCCCGCCGCGATCTGCGCATGCCCAGAGCTCCAACGGCACCAACCCTTCTCCGGCCCGGGAGAGGCTCCAACAGCCCCGCGCGAGCCAGGCAGAGCCGCAGCGCTCAACGCCCCTTTCCAGCCCGGCTCCGGCTCCTCTGTCGACGTCACTTCCGGTCCAGGGAGAGCCAGGAACTACATCTCCCAGCCTGCCCTGGGGCCGCTTCCGCCCTCTCCAGCCCAGGGAAGGGAGGGTTCCAGTAGCTTTACTGCGCATGCTCCCTGCGAGCCCCGCTGGGGGTGAGAGAACAAAGCCGCTGCTGCCGCCTCCGCGTGAGCCGGGCCCGGGCTGAGCCGCTGCTGCTCCCCGGGGGGGTCTGTGCGGGGGGGCGGAGCTTTCTCCAGCTGGGCCCCGCCCCGGGCTCTGCTGAGGCTCCCGGTGACGGAGCCTGGGGGGCGGGGCAGGTCCCGGCTCTGCGCGGTGCCCCCCCCCCATCGCTGCCCCCCCCAGGGGCCCGGAGCTGCTGCAGCGCTGAGGCCGGGAGGATCCTTCCCGCAGCGAGTCTGAGCCGCCCCCCCCCCGGCTCTGCTGTGCCCGGTACCGGGGGGTGAAGCGGGTCCCCCCCGCCCGGTGCCCCCTTCCCCGCACGGGCGGAGCGGGGCAGCCGCGGGGGGAGCCCCCGGGAACGGGGCGGTGACCCCGGCTCCCAGCCCGGGGCAGGGCGCTAGGGGAGGGGGGGAGGGGACGGGACGGGACGGGAGAGGGTGTGAGGGGAAATTAGAGGGGGGGGCAGGTTCCCAGATCTCTGCCCCCCCCCCCCCGGCACAGTCACTGCAGCGTCCCTGCCCAGGGTCACTTCCCTGTGACCGAGGTGAGGGGCAGAGAGAGGAAGAACCAGCCCCGGACTCTCCCTGTCCCCCCTGCGGCAGGAGTGCGCTGCCCTAGGGGCAGGGGCAGGGTCAGGGGGACCCCCCCAAGGGGCTCCTTTGGGTCTGGTCTGGTCCAGGGTTTGATTCACACCCTGTTGCTGGGAGGGCTTCAAAATGTCTTGGTTTGTTCCTGCTGCTGGGGGGAGCACAAGGGGGAAAGGAGGGGCCGGGGGCCAGGTCTGTGCTGCACTGTGGGGACTGAGCCTGTTCCCAGCCTGGCAGAATCTACAATCTCTGTCTGCAGGGAAAGGGCCTGGGGGAATCGTGATGTGAAATGAACTGAAGCCTGTTCAGAAACCTCCACAACTGCCCTTCTTGCCCTACCAGGCTGCAGAATGACGCCCACCTCTCGCTCCAGCTCGTCCCAGCCTCCCATGGGACAGGAGAAATGGCTGTAGTGGAGCCAGCTCAGGTAGGGGTTATTGGGGGGTTGCTGGTGGGTTCCTGCTGGAGGGGGAGGGGCAGGAAATACTGAAGAGGTGGCAACTTCTGGGGAGTTAGGGCTGGAGGGGGGCAGGGAATACCCTGGGTGAGGAAAGGGAGGTGGACAGAGTGTGACAAACCTGCTGGGACTTGTTAACATGGGCCTAGATCCTCAGAACAAACACTTGGGTGTTGGGGGAGAAAATTCCCTAATTTGTGAAACAGGAAACAGACAAAGCAACTCCCTGGGCGGGGCTGGGAAAACTGACCAGATTTCCAGGGCTGAACCCTCAACCTGCTAGCCAGGGGCTGGTGTGACATGGAAAGGGGGCACCCAGCAGGGAGGTGTAGGGAAGATGTCCCGGCCCCTCACATCCAGCTGCTGGCAGTGGGGAGGGTGTTGGGTTCTCTACCATGGGGCTGTGCCTGGACCCTACTGGGGGCTCCATCTCCTGTATCAGCCTCTGGCTAGTAGGTCTGTGGTGGATCTGCTGGGAGAGACAAGGGGTTCTCACTTCGTCCCCTCACCCAGATGTCTCCTGGCTGCTCTCAGCACTGTGGGGCTAGGACTCTGCTGACTCTCTCAGAGCTTCCATTTGATTGGCTCCTTTCCTGCATGAATAGTGGGGCTGTGAGTGGGGCAGCAGGTACCGAGTGTTGGGCTCTTGCTCTTTCAGGGGCCGGTGACCTTCGAGGAGGTGGCTGTGTATTTCAGCAGGGGAGAGGGGGCTCTGCTGGACCCCACTCAGAGAGCCCTCTACAGGGAGGTCATGCAGGAGAACTGTGAGAATGTGACCTCACTGGGTAAGGATTCCTGTCCCCTCGGATCTTGGAAGGGGAAATGAAGAGATAAGGTTCACGCCACTCCCCCAATGCCACCTCTGCTCTGCCCTGTTTCAGCATCACCCCGACATGCCAGAGACACCCACACTAGCCCTCTCCCCTCCCCTGTTACAGAGCGCTCTGGGAACAGAGCAGTACAGCAGAATGTCTAACATGTTTTCTCTTTGCTAAGATAATATTCGGGTTCAACTCCATCATAGCAAACAGAAGCTTCCTCCCCCTGGCCTGCTCTCCAGTACTGAACCTCCTGCACACAGGCCAGCTGAGACTTGCACAGTGTTACTACCCCCTTTCCCTCAACCTGAGTTTTCCTTGTGAGTTGCTGCCTTCACTTACCCCTCACTAAGCCCCACAGATCACTTGAACATACGCCACCAGGGTACTGACAACCCCCATGGCAAGAACACACCCTTGGGCACCTTTGCTGACAAAGCCTACAACACTCAGCACGGATATGAGGCAGAATTGCCCCCCAAGTTTCACATGCACCTCTCTGCATAGCACAGGCACAGCTCTGCCCAGCTGCTGCAACCCATCCCTCCATCAGCCAGTCACAGCTACAGCTGGCCCAGTGCACACAGCTGGCGGCATGCGGATAAATGCTGCGATTCCCACCTGTGAGCACAGCACAGAAAATGTCTTTGTCTTAGTCTTAGTCTTTCCTCGAGTCGATTATATGTTCATAGATTTTAAGGCCAGATGTGACTATTGGGTTGTCTACTCTGACGTCCTTTATACCACAGACCATAGAATTCATCCCGTTACTGCTACATTGAGCTGAGTCCCTGTGGCAGTTGGTTAACCTTTGCACGGCCCACAGAGAACCTTCTCTCTGGTTCTGGCCAGCTACAGGGTTAAGGGTTGGGGGAAAGTTTACATTAACTTTTCACTTCCTGGTCTGCAGAGGTTTAAGTTTACTCACCGTCCATATGGTGCAAGGCAGGAGACAGCACTGGGCAACTTTAACTCTGCATTAATGTAGCTTATGAGCATTTAGTTTCCTGTTTTAAAAAATGGATGCTTTTGCCGCTATAGCTGTGTCTGTAATTGAGCTTTGGCCAGCAGAGCCATGTTGGATGGTGTGTGTGTGTGCTCATGCGTGTGGGCACTTTTTCACAGCCTTAAACAATAGAGCTGGACTGGCAAAGCTTTTAAGAGCTACCTAAGAGCTACCTAACTAGTTCCTCGACAGACACCTGACACGCCACCTTTGGGTGAACTAATATGCGTGTACCTGGTCTGTGGGATCCCAGTAAAACATTAGGCACCCTGTGCCCTCTGCCAGGTGGCATCAAGAGGTCCATGAAGAGTCACATCCTTCTCCTCCTCCAGTCGCTGCATTAGAGTGTCTTTAGAATGAGCCGCTGACCCCGTTCCAGCCTTCTGTTTGGGTTCCACGGGGCTCTGTCCTTGGGCCTCTTCTTTTCTTCCTCTGCACCTTATTTCTGTGGAATCTCATCCGCACACACACATTCAGCTACCATCTCTGTGCGCCTAACTCCCAGTTCTGCCTCTCTGCTCCTGGCCTGTCTCCTTCTGTCGCAACTGAAATCTCAGCCCCTCTCTCTCATCTCCTCACTGATGTCCAGCCATCAGCTAAAGATCAACAGCTGAAGCAAAGCTCTTAATATTTCCCCAAGCCCTCCCCACCTTCTTTCTCTACCGCCGCAGACAGCACCATTGTGCTGCCTGTCACTCAGGCCCCTAACTGTGCAATACCTTTGTCACGGAGCTCCCTCTGGGCCTCCTATCCAGGCTGTGCCTACACCTGGCATTTTCTTTTTGCGTAATATCCTTAACAATTGGCCTTTCCTATCCATCCGTGCAGCGAGAGCTCTTAGTCATCCTCTCCTGTCTCAGTTACTCCAACATCCTTTTCTCTGACCTCACCTTGCGTCTCCATTCAGAAGGAAAAAGCGCCCTCCTGGTCCTCGAACATGACTTATGAGGGAAGGTTGAAAGAACTGGGCATGTTTAGTTTTGAAAAAAGAGTGAGTGGGGAACTGAGAACAGTCTTCAAATATGTCAAGGGTTGTTATAAGGAGCAGTGATTAATTGTTCGTCACGTCCACTGAAGGTAGGAGGAGAAGTAATTGGCTTGATCTGCTGCAAGGGAGGTTGAGGTGGGTAATACAAAACCTTTCCAGCGATAAGGATAGGGAGTGCTGGAATGGATTACAAAGAGAGGTTGTGGAATTATTGTCCCAGGAGGGTTTTAAGAACAGGTCAGACAAACTTCTGGCATATTTACACCTGATCCTGCCACAGGGCGATGGGAATGGAGTAGATGACTTCTTGAGGTCCCTTCCAGCCTATATTAGAAGATTTTAGGATTCATTGCCTTAGCCCTTCGCTTTGATCACGTCTCCAGGTGGAGAATTTGGACCATTTTTGTGGATCGGCTGTGGGTACAAATTTTGTTCCTAGAGCCCTAAAAATCTGCAGATATCCATGGACCATTTTGCGGATCGCAGATCGGATGCGGATATAAATTTTGTATCCGTGCAGGGCTCTACCTGTCTTACTTCTGTTTCTACCTACAACTTAAATCTATTTCGTACACAGTGACTACATCTGAAATAACATGAGATCACCATAACAATGATCAATGAATGATAAGATGAACTAATTGGCTCCATGAACCACGGAGACTCTTCCTTTTCCATCCCCACCTGCAAGAGCCGCCGTCTCTCTTCTCTGCATGTTCTTTGGATCTTCAATTTGTCCCTCCTGAAGTCACATGGCCTGATTCTTATTTTTCACATTCTCCTGTGGCAGAAGAATTGGGCTGTGGCTCTTGAACTACACCATCTAATTTGCCAACTTTCTCCACACACAGTGGTTTTTATGCTCCCTCCTTTATACCTGACTCGCTAGGTTCCCTAATGCCGCAGGATGTGCTTTCCTGACATCTAATGCTGCTGAGATCCTGCCTTCAGTGATATCCCTGCCCTTCCTAGTCCTTACTCCACTGAACCCCCCAGCCCATGCTTCCTGTTCCCAGCTTCCCCTGGACTCTCTCTTTGGCTCTGGACCTGTCTGTCAGCAAGAAGCAGTGCCAGGGAGACTTGCCCTCTGTCTGGAGTCTTCACTTTCTGGGAAATGCAGTTCCAGTCTCTGTTTTTTAGGAGCCTCTTTGATAATGAGTGTCTGGCTGTGTGTGTTCCCAGCAAAGATGGGGATAGTTAAATCCCTCCTAAGCAGAGTGTTCTGCACCTTTGAGCACCTGGGGAGCTGGCCCTGTGATTTTATTGTTTAAAATGGACTGGGGTTAAACTAATAGAATGTTTTTTATGATGATAAATGGCCTATGAATTCCCCTGATCTCCTTTGTTTTCTTTCCCTTGAGCAGGGTTTCCAGTTTCTCAACCCTCTGTGATCTTCCAGCTGGAAGGAGGGGAAGAGCCGTGGGTCCTGGCTCTCCCTGTTTCAGTGGAAAGCGAGATCCTGGGAAGTCCCTGCACAGGTGAGGAAACATTAAACCAACCCAGAAACTGTAAGTGCCTGAGAGAACCCGCTGGGATTCCCCACACAGACCCTGTGAGCTCAGGACAGTCCCCAGCAGATCTCACTCCTGGCTTCCTACAGATGATGATTGACACCTCGGCTGGAGCTCCTCCTTCCTACTGAGTGTTTGGATGGGATGTGGGCAGGGCCGGCCTTGGGGAAGTGGCACCTTGGGCAAACTTGTATTTTGGTGCCCCTGGCTCCCATGGGCTCCCTAGGCAACCCACGTTCCCCTCCCCCCAACCTCTGCACTGTGTCCCTTTGCCCCAAATGCCTGCTCCCCCTCCTGCACCCCTAATCCCTACACCCCTTCATTCCTAACCTCTGCCCCCCTCGTGTACCCCAATACCTGCCCCCTCCTGAGCCCCTAACCCCTGCACTGTGCCCCCTTCACCCCAGCCCTTGCACTCCACTCCTGTGCCGCAATCATTAATGATCTGGAGGATGGCGTGGACTGCACTGTCAGCAAGTTTGCAGATGACACTAAACTGGGAAGAGTGGTAGATACGCTGGAGGGTAGGGATAGGGCCCAGAGTGACCTAGACAAATTAGAGGATTGGGCCAAAAGAAACCTGATGAGGTTCAACAAGGACAAGTGCAGAGTCCAGCACTTAGGACAGAAGAATGCCATTCACTGTTACAGACTAGGGAAGCAGTTCTGCAGAAAAGGACCTAGGGGTTACAGTGGATGAGAAGCTGGCTGAGTCAACAGTGTGCCCTTGTTGCCAAGAAGGCTAACGGCATTTTGGCTGTAAATAGGGGCATTGCCAGCAGATCGTTCCCCTCCTATTCGACATTGGTGAGGCCTCATCTGGAGTACTGTATCCAGTTTTGGGCCTCACACTACAAGAAGGATGTGGAAAAATTGGAAAGAGTCCAGCAGAGGGCAACAAAAAATGATTAGTGGGCTGAAGCACATGACTTATGAGGAGAGGCTGAGGGAACTGGGATTGTTTAGTCTGCAGAAGAGAAGACTGAGGGGGGATTTGATCGCTGCTTTCAACTGCCTAAAGGAGGGTTCCAAAGAGGATGGATCTAGACTGTTCTCAGTGGTAGCAGATGACAGAACAAGGAGTAATGACCTCAAGTTGCCGTGGGGGAGGACTAGGTTGGATACTAGTAAAAACTATTTCACTAGGAGAGTGGTGAAGCACTGGAATGGGTTCCGTAGGGAGGTGGAGTCTCCTTCCTTAGAGGTTTTTAAGGTCAGGCTTGACAAAGCCCTGGCTGGGATGATTTAGTTGGGAATTGGTCCTACTTTGAGCAGAAGGGTGGACTAGATACACCCTGAGGTCCCTTCCAACCCTGATATTTTATGGTTCTATGCACCCCTTCACTGCTACCCCCTGCACCACTCTCCTGTGCCCTCAACCCCTGCACTGTGCCCCCTTTGCCTCTAACCCCGGCATCCCCCTTCTGCACCCAAGTGGGGAACCTGACGTGGATGCACAAAGCAGCTGGCATTGCTGCTCGCTCCCCCACTGGACTGCTGCTCCCCCGCCCCACACAGCCCTGCGGGGCTGGGAGAGGGGAGCAAGGAGCGATGTCAGGGCTTCCTGCACCCAGGTCACCTTCCCTGCAGGCTGTGTAAGGGGAGGGCAGGAGAACAGCTGCTCCTGATGTCTCAGCACAGCCCAGGTGGGGAAGTGACCTGGATGCAGGGAGCCCTGGTGTGTGTGTGTATGTGAAGGTAGTATGTGCCTGAGTGAGTGAGCGCGCTGTCTCTTTAAGAAAGTTCCCAGGGTCAGGAGCCTGAACTAGGCTTGTTCAGACACAAGCAGCTGCCGGCAGCTCCGGCCCCAGAGAGGCAGCAGCACACGCAGATTCCCCCTGTCCCGTCACCCCAGCTCAGTGGAAATCAGGTACCCGGGTGGGGGGGAGGGGATCACCCCGCCATCAATCAGCACCTCCCCCCTGCAGAGCAGTCAGGAGGATGCTCCCAGTCGGGGGTGGACGGGGCGACTCCCGGGGTGAACGGGGGGTGGGGGGACAGGAACAGCAGCAGCTGCACACGTGGACCAGGGCGGCGAGGGCCCTCTGCTCCGGAGCAGTCACCTGACTCTGACGGCTGGTCGTCCACCCCCCTGCAGCGCAGGTCTATCCCACTCCCCCACGCAGCTGCTTATCTGCCTCCCTGTGCCGCTTTCATCAGCCCAGCGAGCCTCTCGGCAGCAGGTCAGGTGGGAATCCAAACCCTGCGCCCGGCCCCCCCTTGGGTGGGGCACCCATACGGCCCCCCCTAAAGGCCGGTTCTGGGTGGGGAGCAGAATTGATCCCCTCCACTGTCCCCTGTGGGGGAGAGTTAGGGGGAATTCAGTCCCTGATTTTTATTTTCTGTCTCTCCAGCACTTACTTGGGTTTGTTCTCTGCCTTTCCATCCCCAATTCTGAGATTTCTCCTCTCTTCTAGCAGGTGATGGGGTGGTGAGGGAGAGCAAGGAGCAGGAAGATGCTGAGCTCGCCGAAGCGCATGGGGAATTACTGCGAAGAGCCAAAGGGAGTGTGTCCAGCCCCCATGAGCAGGGAAAAGCTGGTGAAAATTACCCCAGACCAGAGAGAGAGCAGGGAAACCACTCAGAGGAGAGAGTGGATGAACCCATTAATTGTCAGGGAACTCACAGGGACCTCAAGGAAACTACGTCCCAGGAGAAAATCCTCACGGAAAAGCGAGAGACTACGTGTAGTGAGTGTGGGAAAAACTTCCATTACCGCTCAGCCCTTATTCGACATGAGATAATCCACACGAAAGAGACACCTTACAAATGCTGTGAGTGTGGGAAAAGCTTCAATCGTACCTCAGCTCTTAGCAGGCATCAGCGAATACACAGAGGAGAAAGACCCCATGAATGCTGTGAGTGCGGGAAAAGCTTCACTCAGAGATATACCCTTATCTCTCATCAGAGAATCCACACAGAAGAGCAACCCTACGAATGCTGCAAGTGCGGGAAAAGCTTCACTCAGAGATCAGCCCTTATCTCTCATCAGACAACGCACACGGGAGAGAAACCCTACGAATGTTGCGAGTGTGGAAAAAGCTTTTCTCGGAGCTCAAACCTTACTGTGCATCAGAGGGTCCACACAGGAGAGAGACCTTATGAATGCCGTGAGTGCGGGAAAAGTTTCAGTCACTTCTCCTCCCTTATCTCTCACCAGAGAGTCCACACGGGAGAGAGACCCTACGAATGTTGCGAGTGTGGAAAAAGCTTCTCTCGGAGCTCAAACCTTACTATGCATCAGAGGATCCACACAGGAGAGAGACCCTATGAATGCAGTGAGTGCGGGAAAAGCTTCACTCACCTCTTCTCTCTTCTCTCTCACCAGAGAGTCCACACAGGAGAGAAACCCTATGAATGCAGTGAGTGCGGGAAAAGCTTCTCTCGGAGCTCAACCCTTGTTACACATTACAGAGTCCACACCGGAGAGAGACCATATGAATGCTGCGAGTGTGGGAAAAGCTTCACTCATAGTTCAGGCCTTTCTAAACATCAGAGAATCCGTAAAGGAGATAAACTTCATAAAAACCTTCTTTAGAGCTGTCAGAAGATTTTTTTCTTTATTCTTTTGACAGTTCCCAGGTAGTGAGTGTTAAGGCTGTTTGCATCTTTTGCACACTGTAGTTCCTCAGCTCCCACACATGAGTTGCCCACTTTTGAAGCTCGCCCGTCTTTGGGGTGGATCCTGTGGTCCTTTGTATCAACTCCATTGTCCTGTGAGTCATTGGAGTGTGTGTCCTTTCTACCAGGAATGTCATCACCCCAGGTGGGGGAGATGGGGGGTGTCTTCAACCAGCTACGTTGAGATAAAATCTACCTGGGTCTCATCACTGTGGTTGTCATGGAGTTAGCTAGCTTGAGTTCACTTTCCTGATGTAAAAAGAGAACTATTCTTGCACTAAAGACATGGGCCATGGATAGTCGGTGGAGTTATCTTGCACATTTCCTCCTGTCTGAGCTAACCATCATCACATTTCCTTTTCTAAACAAACCTGGAGATTCACATTTATACTCCTCCTGCCAGTGCAAAGTTATTGTTAGAGACGTCAAGTTCCTCTTTGAGGAGAGATTTCCTCATTCCCAGTTGTTCTCACGTTACCCTGGATTGTGCAGAACAGCAGTTATTTTGTTGACTTTTTTTTCTCATTTAAAATATATTTAAGTATGATGAAAAGCTGGAGCAGTGTCAGGGAAATAAGGGTCATTTTAGGCTCTGTGACACTGGAAGGAGATGGGGCGACTCAGACATTCCATCCTTCCCCATCACCCCAGAACTGTTACCTTGTGCCTGAGCCATGCACAGTTCACCCCTTTGTATTCCTTCGCTTCCCAGCGTGTCTGGTGGGGTCATGTTCTTGGCTGTCCATGCTTGGGAATGGTGCTTGTACACGTCTTTGATCCTAAATCAGAGTCAGTCTGGCAGGCGATGAATGTGTCAGACTTGGAAGGGGATTTCAAATGGATCCCAAGCACCGTTCAAATCCCCTTTTCCCTCAATGGCAAAGCTGCTTCTGGGAAGGTCGGCTGTTTTTTCTCCCATTATGAAGGTGCTAAACCTCCTGTAAATAACACTAATGAGAAAGGTATCAGAGGGGGAGCCGTGTTAGTCTGGATCTGTAAAAGCAGCAAAGAATCCTGTGGCACCTTATAGACTATCAGACTTTTGGAGCATGAGCTTTCGTGGGTGAATACCCACTTCATCGGATGCATGAGAAACCGCTGGGTGAAGCAGGTTTCAGTGGATCATGGGAGAATCTCACATCCTGATTCTGAGACATCAGATGTAACCTAGTCTGGAATTTCACTTTAAATTAAAATGAAAGTGTCTTCTACCTCTCTGTGAGATGGGTTTTCTATCTTTCATGAAGGCTCCTTGGTCATATAACTGCATGTTAGTTTTGTTTGACAGAATGTAGCTCAGATTTTTTGGGAAATTTCAGACAAATTACCATTTTTTTACTTCAGGTTTGTTTTTCCCCCTATTCCTGCATGATGACATGGAGAAAATTCAAATGCAGTTCAGTCAACAGGAGAGAATACTCCAAGCTGTTGGACATATCAAAGAAACAGTCGTATGTTTAAATCTCCACTCTGAAAAGGTGAACAGCAGCAGACCCCAAATGGGTGCAACTGACCGAAGTAAGTGCACAGGGTAGTTCAGTTGTTTAAGTCAATATTGTCTCAGATGATCCAGGGATACAATTCCACAGCAAGTGATTCGGAACTAGGAAAACGCCCGGGTATTTGGTTCCCAAGGTATTTGTGACCCAGTCCCTACAGGAGGTTACACCTGAAGAGATCTCCTAGCTAATCCCAACATTTGGGAAATGCTGTCTGTGATGAGGTGCATCCACCCTGACCTGGCACTGCTAGGGTTAACTCTGCCATGTGGGCTGAAGAGGCCACATCCCCTCACCCTCTCTGGGCATGTGCCGACTGGAGACGGAGTATAAACGGGAGCAGCTCAGCCTGGGCGGACTGGGAACAAACCTATGTTGTTGGCACAGGGGGGCAGGGGAAGAGCCCAGGGCTGGGGTGGCAGGGGGCTGTGGGGGTGGGGGGAAGCCCAGGGATAAGTTAGCAGACTCCTCTGGTGGGGGACCCCAGGGCTGAGGTGGGGGCAGCCAAAATTTTTTTTGCTTGGAACGGCAAAAAACCTAGAGCCGACCCTGCCTCCACGCACTGTGAAGTAGTTAGGAGCGGATCATTATTATCCCTACTCGAAAGAGGGAGAAGCTAAGGCTGAGAAAGGAGAATTGACTTGTCTTAGGTCACACGGCCAGTCAGTGGCAGAGTTGGGAATAGGACCCAAGAGCCCCGATTTTCAAACTCACCATCGGATCTTGAATTTCAGACATTGAGTGACCTGAATAAAGTGCTCTGATGAGCTCCAGACCAACAACAGTGATAGTAATTATTCAGCAAGTATTTGAGCAGCTCACGATTCTCTCTAACGTTGCAGTTCTCCTCAGAGACCATTAATGCAGAGAAGCAGCAAAATTCATCAAACATAGAACTGGTTCTGACTTATTTCCTTGCTCTTAAAAGAGAACAACAAGGACCTGAGTCTCGTCCCTGTCAATAACCCCCTGCTCAGCCAATCAGGGATAGAGACTGAGGATGGGAGGCTGAGGGTTCTCACCAGCGAGCCCAAAGGATGGCCCAGGTCACTGATGGGATCACTGCCCAAGCACTATTTCAGCCCCATATTTTTGGGTGGACCTCCCACAGTGGGAGCTGCAGAGCACTGCCCCGCAACACACACACACGCCCTCCTGGTGTTGGGAGGGGAACAGGTAAAAGGACAAAGGAAGCAAGAGAAAAAGAGGAGGGAGGAAGAGGGGAAGCAAAAAGAACAAACCCTAATGTCCCCAGTGATTCTATGGGACAAAATCCCAGGTGCAGAATAAAGTTCTGCCTCCTTAAGTTCGTGTCTTCCATGCCTAGAATTCAACTGTCACCAGATGGATCAGACTGAACAGGTTTCAAACCTCCAGGAGGCTCTTACCTTCTAAACAGGGATGGCTGTTTTCTAGTAAAATCACTACAAGGGAAGGAGAAAACTCGAAAGAGGTTCCTCCTGACGCTCACATCCGTGAACCCGAATACTCTCTCAGTCCTCAGAGAGAGACCTGGAGAAGGGGACTTGCTGAAGCAAAACCACAGGGGTCTCTGAGGTTTCCCTCACCCCTGTCCTGCCTCCCTGATGTCAGCATCTCTGTGAGGTCACCACCTCCCCACCACCTTTGACCAATAGTCTGAGGTCCTGCAAAAGGCCTTTGTGATGTCACTGCCACACCCCTCCCTTGCTGGGCTAATGTCCTGACCCTGCCCAAGCACTTTGGAGGTTTGAGCTACTCCCTGTGGATCACCCCACTCAAGGAGCGTTCGTTCTTGGCAGCAAGCCGGCTAGACAGGGAAACATCAGACGCTGCTCCCAAAGCTACACTCAGTTTTTTCAGAAATTAGTCGGCTTTATGGCCAGAAGAGACCATTAGAGCATCTAATCTGACCCTCTGCATATCACAGGCCTCCTGTAGGACACAATAGCTACTTTTGAGGCAAACACATTCCAGAAACATTCCAGAAAGGCATCTAGTCTTCATTAAATGACATCAAGAGATGGAGAATCCACCACTTTCCTTGGTAGCTTGTTCTTGTGGTGAATCATCCTCACTGTTTGAATTTTTGTGCCTTAGTTGTAATATGAATTTGTCTTTCTTCACCTTCCAGCCATTGCGTCTTCTTATGCTTTTCTTTGCTAGATTAAAGAGCCCTTAAATACCCAATCTTTTCTCTCCATTAAGGCATTTCAATTAAGTCACCTTTCAATCTTCTTTTGATAAGCTAATCAGGTTGAGCTCTTTCAATAGCTCACTAGAAGGTATTTTTTCCAGTCCTCAGAACATTAGGTGGCTCTTTGCTGCCCCAGCTCCAATTTCACAACATCTTTTTCAAATGAGGACACCAAAACTGGAGGCAGTATTCCAGTATCAGACTCACTGATGCTGTGTCACCTCCTGTGATGTTATTGACATAATCTGTAACTGTATAGATCACCATTGCGACCACTGTTCTATATTTGCAGCCAATATTACAGAGAAGTGGTCATGTAAGGGGTCTATGGAGAGGTTCTGATTGGCTGAATATAATGATGCTATCTCTAGATGTGTATCATTTTTTGTAGTTGACATTATGAATATTGGCTCTATGCTGCCTGTATTTCAAACTTGTGCTCTGCTTCAGGGAATGATCCCTTTGTTTAATTGATGAAAACATAAACTAGACACTTAGAGGATTGGAACTGATTTCAGCTGACGGACAGGTTTGCTAGGTTTTTATGCATTTGGACAGCAAAATGTTGAGTGTTCACATTCATTTCAAGCATCCTCGTATGGTGGAGCTCCTGAACATAATGGAGAATAGAAATGAAATTTTTTTTCAAGAGGGCACCTGGGTTTGAACAAAAGACCACTTGAGCTGCAATCAAACACTCTACCACTGAGGTATACCCCCATTACAACAGGAGTATGGAATCATGATCTCCAGGATTTTGAAGAACAGACCCTGCTTCATCGAGCTCCTTTGCCATTCCCAGACCACAGGTGGTTTTAAAAATGGGGTTTGATTAAACTTCTTAAATGTGGTAAACACCACAGCTTGCACACCCACTGACATAGCTTCTCCCCATGACAGAGCTACCACCTCCTGGGGAAGTGGATTGACTACACCAACAGGAGAACTCTCCCGCCCTCAGCATGGAGCAGTGGTTCTCAAGCTGTGGATCAGGAAAGCAAAGTGGGTTATGACCCTGTTTTAATGGGGTCACCAGGGCTGGTATTAGACTTGTTGGGTCCTGGGGCTGAAGCCAAAAGTCTGAGCCCCCCCCACTCAGGGCTGAATCCCTCAGGCTTTGGTTTTGCCCTCCCCCCACTGGGGCTCAGTCTTTGGCTCTCCCCCTCGAGTGGAGGGGCTTGGTCTCTCTTTCCAGGGCTACGTATTAAGTTATTTTGGCAGAAGGAGGTTGCAGTGAAAGGACGTTTGAGAAACCCTGGCATAGAGCATCTCCATTACTGAGCTGCAGCAGCATAGACTCACTGTTTGAAACATTGACCTGGCCTTAGCCTCTGAATATGTCTAGGCTTGGCTCCCTATGGCACCATGGGTGATCAGACCCAGAAAATACAGCCATGGAGACACCACACACCATTCTTGCCTAGCTAGCAAGGATCAGACCTTCACAGAAAGACCCCCATGGTTTTCTAGCCCAGCTACCTAAGGCCTCAGCCACAACCAACTTAACAGAGGGGCCTTTCTACACGCTGGTTCTGTTCTCACTGAAGGGTCATTACAAATTGTTTGCTCAGACCAGCTTCCTCAGCACACTCACTGCTGTGCAGCTCTGTACGTGTGGCCATGGCTGAACAGCAAGAATTCCTGCCCATTTCCCCAGTGGCTGGAGCATGGCTACAGTGTGTTTGTGGTTAATGATGTTGCTGTAGATTGTTCATTCCCTGCCTTGGCAATTCAGACAGTCCCTTTTCCCGTTGTATCGCCAGCACATCTGTGAGTCCAATAACAGAGGCAGGTTTTCTCTGGGCACTGAGATTTTTGAGGGCGTTGGTGGCTCCTTCCTTTCCTCACCCTGGAGTAAACTCAGCTTTTTATTCCATCCTTGATGACTCATGGAATAACAACAGCAGCATGAAGAGGAGAGTGAATATCTCATTGCCAGGGGGAAGGTGGACGCATTCCCTCTGTCTGACCATTGCCATTGCAGGAGAGAAGGTTTCATTGGAATCGAATGCCCTGGCTCAGACAATAGACACAGGGAGGTTTTGCTGTTCATGGATCTGTGCAAAGGAAATTGTGTGTCTGTGTGAAAATGAGGAGGGATATGAAATGCCCACGTGGTGGTGCCTAAGGCAAAAGGGAACCCTAGAGGATTAGAATAGGATAAGTTCTCAAGCAACATGTTTCTTACTTTGCCCATGTGTTAGTTTTGATGATTATCGATGGAAAGATTTTGCCATTGGGTCATGTGTTTACACAGAAATTGACATTTACCAACAAATACATAATTCTTCCAAGTCTGCCTAGTCTGCTGGTGGTGAGTTTAGAGGGACACACTCACTCTTCCCACCCCCCCATGCCAGGCCTGTGCTCTCCAGAATGTCAACTTCCCACAGAGCTGGGATCCTTCCCTCATCTCCCCCCAGACCACTGCCCCACCCCCACTTCTGGGGTCCCCTTCCAACACTGTCCAACTCCCCTGCTGGCAGGATCCCTTCCCATTCCTTTCATTTCCTGCCTCCCCTCTGAGCAAAAGCTCTGCATTGTTTCCACAATGAGAATTGAACCCAGGCCACCTGGGTGAAAACGAGGAATCCAAATCATGAGACCATATGGGACTTGTATAGTCAATAGCACATTTACACATTCACACCCAATAATTCAAAGTAGCCATTCAAAAAACCTTCAAAAACAGACTTCAAAGAGAAATTGCAGAGTTGCAATTGATTTGCAAACTTAACACCATTAATTTGAGCTTGAATAAGGAGTGGGAGTAGCTGGCTCACGACAAAAGCAATTTTCCCTCTCTTGGTATTGACACCTCCCCATCAATTATGGGGAGAGGACCACATCCACCCTGACTGAATTAGCCTTCAACACTGGTTCTCCCCTTGTACGGTAACTCCTGTCACTTCATGTTCCAATCTATATTTATGCCTCTATCTGCAATTTTCACTCCATGCATCTGAAGAAGTGGGCTTTTTACCCACGAACGCTTATGCCCAAATAAATCTGTTAGTCCTTAAGGTGCCACCGGACTCCTCATTGCTTTTAATTCTAAGCTGATCTTAACCCTTTCAGTACCCTTACAAACTTAGATGCTTCTCACCACAGGCTGGCTGGTGGCTTTTCAGCCAGGCTCTCCCCTTTCATCAGCGCTTCAGTTCCTTGGTGTGGGGGTGTCTGTAGATGTAGGTGGCAGAGAGAGATAAAGCCTGGCAAATGTCTCTCCTTTTATCATGTCCTTTCTTCTCTCATGGCTTTGCCCCCCCCCCCTTCAGAGTCAGGTGAGCATCACTGCGTCTCTCCAAGCAACTCTGAGCAATTCCCCTGGGGTGTCCTCATGCAGGTGAGTCATTGCATTGTAGCTCCCTTGCTGGGCAATGGCTGTCGATGGGTTGTTTATCACCCTGTCCGGGTGTTGGTTACTTTCCTTGCTGTTGCCACTGGGGAGCTAATATCAGGCTGACTCCCAGACCTTACAGCACAGTGACAACCACACTGCACAATTCTCATAACTTCATATGCACGAATGGTCTACATCTATGGGTAGAGAAATGACTTTCAGCAGATCATATCCTTTCCCTGATACTTTACAAGTCATGCTCTCTATGAAAGATCACGATGACATGAAAATGAGGATTATGGGGTTACAGCCGCTCCCCCAAAGGTATAGAATGTCACACTGAGATTCCATGTTCATTTGTTCTGTAACAGCATTACAGAGATCCAATGACTGACCAATGGCATTTCCAAGGGCTAAAATAGCAAGCGATGTCGGTCTCTCGTTGGCCATCAGCGATTGAAGATGTGGTTTAATGAGCTGGAGCTTCAAGGCGAGGGTGGCTCTGTGCACTGCCTTCCGTTGCGCTGCTGGGCCCCAAGTCCCTGGTGGCCAATATGTGACGCTGGGAGAAGAGAGTGGGGTGGCAAGTGGCGGCAGAACTTTTGCCACCAGGGTCTAGCTGCCCAACTTCCTCCTGGTACTGCTGGCCCCCCGTCACCTTCAGGTAACCCAGGAACTGAGGCAGGAATAGGGCGAGGAAGCAAGTAAAGCCGAGCAAGGAAGGCAAAAGTGAATCTTGTCTTCATGGGCCGCTCGCAATGACGTCCTTTCTCTGTGCCACAGCTGACAACAACATCCCAGACAGAAAAGCAGGAGGCCAAAAAGAAACAGCAGCTGCTGAAGTAGTTCAGTTGGGAGTGTGCTAGACTAACAGGCTCTTCTATCCCCCTTTGTGCACGGGTGGGATGTTTTCTGAAAGTGCAGCAGTTCCTTTAACTGCCACGAGTCCCTCATTTCAGGCTATGCAGCAGGAAAAGGCAGCATGGGCTTCTGCACCGAGTTGGCCCACCTGACCTTTCATTCTTCTCTTGCTCTTTGTCAGCAAGGGGAAGAAAAAGAAGCTCTCCCTCAAGCTGGAGTCACAAGGGTGACATAAGGACGACTTCCTGAGTCTGGCTCCAGCCCTCTGCTCTGCCAGCTGGCCCATTGAAGGGCTGCCACCACTTTCTCCAGGTTTGTCCATCGGTCTGTGCTAGGGTGAGCAACATCCAAGCAGATGGAGTTTCTGTAGTGTAGTGGTTATCATGTTTGCCGAACATGCAAAAGGTCCCTGGTTCAAAACCAGACAGAAACATGCTGGCTTCTTTTTCCCAGATCCCCTTGCTGTTCAGGAAGGCCTCCTCCTTCTCCTATTGGCCTGTCCCTGGGATAACTCCAACCCCTGCATGACAGAGGGTGCTGACAGCAGTGGAGAAAGCACCTTGGCGTCAGGCTGGAGAACCTAGAGGAGTGCGGCGTGTCACCTTTTGGAGGCTTGTGGCTTGGCCTCCTCTGCTGTTGGAGGTTGGCCGGTGGAGGCCGGCTCTTCCTGCTGGCCTCCTCTGCGTGACTTGCCAAAGGAGGAAGTGAGGCAGGAATGGGGCAAAAGAGGAAAGTCGAGCTGAGGAAGGCAGGGCAGAAAGTAAGCACATCATTGCGGCTAAATGGGGTTAGTAGAGCATCACCATTCGTTCTGCAAAGCCGGGGGAGGTGCGGTTGGCTGCTGGGAGGCAGAATCCTGTGCCTGCCTCTTGGCTTCCCAGGGATGGCTCCTTGCAGCCCAGGAGAAGAGGGGTTCTGGGGGGAAGGAAAAGCAGCAATGGCGAGGCGGAGTGGGCTCCTTTCTGGCCGAAATGGTGGGCTGTGGTGGGTTTGGGAGTTGCCTGTAAGCCATAAGTGGACTTGGTGCAGTGAAAACCGCTGCTCCATTCTGGCTGACCTGGGGGTGCCATTGATGACATGGGAGTGGGGGCAGGGCGCTGGCTGTGAGCAAATGGGATCCAGGAAGCCCCAGCCTGCCCCTCCAGGGGCCCCAGTCATCTTCTTCTCTCCTGCCATGGGGAGCCCGGCCTTAAGCCTGCCCAGCATGCGCTGCAGCTCGAGCATTAAGCCTTCCTGTGGCATAACCTAACTACGTCCTAGTGTAATAAGGTGTAAAGTTTAGATTGTGAATTTATCTTTAATTTCCATGGTAACTTACTTTGATCTTTTATCATTCATTCATTCATGCCCGTCACCCCAACCGGGGTATGGGCCGCCAACAACAGATCTCCATAGTCTTCTATCCTGGGCCATTCGCTCTAGCTGGTTCCAGGTATAGCCCATTTTTTTGCTATCAACCTGAAGGTCGCGTCGCCAGGTATTTCTTGGGCGGCCTCTTTTCCGCTTGCCTTGGGGGTTCCACTGCAGTGCCTGTCTGGTGATGTTGGTTGGCTGCTTGCGTAGTGTATGTCCTATCCAGCCCCACCTTCTCCTTCTAATTTCTTCCTCTGCTGGGAGTTGATGGGTCCTCTCCAAGAGGTGGATGTTACTGATGGTGTCTGGCCAGCGGATCTGGAGAATCCTTCTGAGGCAGCTATTAATGAAGGTCTGGATCTTCCTGGTGGTTGTTTTGGTTGTCCTCCAGGTTTCAGCTCCATACAGTAAGACTGATTTCACGTTGGAGTTGAACAGTCGAATCTTTATTGCCAAAGACAGCTCTCTGGAGCTCCAGATGTTCTTGAGCTGTAAGAAGGCTGCTCTTGCCTTACCAATCCTTACTTTGATGTCTGCGTCTGTGCCACCCTGCTGGTCGATGATGCTACCTAGGTAGGTGAAGGACTGCACTTCTTCCAGGGGGCTTCCATTCAGTGTGACTGGGTCGTTGCTGATGGAATTGATCCTAAGGATCTTGGTCTTGTCCTTGTGGATGTTGAGGCCAACCTGTGATGACGTGGCTGCCACTACGTTGGTCTTCTCTTGCATCTGCTGTTTACTGTGCGAAAGGAGTGCAAGGTCGTCGGCAAAGTCCAGGTCATCAAGCTGGGTCCACAATGACCATTGGATTCCATTCCTACGCTTGTAAGTGGATGTCTTCATAATCCAATCGATGACGAGAAGAAAGAGAAGTGGTGACAACAAGCATCCTTGTCTGACTCCGGTTCGCACCTGGAAGCTGTTTGTGAGCTGCCCTCCATGGATCACTCTACAGTGTATGCCGTCGTATGAATTCTTGATCAGGTTGACCACCTTTGCTGGGATGCCATAGTGCCGAAGGAGCTTCCAGAGGGTCTCTCGATCCACGCTATCGAATGCTTTCTCATAGTCAACAAAGTTGATGTACAACGAGGAGTTCCACTCCATAGACTGCTCGACTATGATGCGGAGCGTTGCTATCTGGTCCGTGCATGATCTGTTCTGCCGGAAACCTGCCTGTTCATCTCGTAGCTGTGGATCGACGGCATCCTTCATTCTCTCTAAGAGGACTCGGTTGAAGACCTTCCCTGGCACCGACAGGAGTGTGATTCCTCTATAGTTAGCACAGTTGCTGAGGTCTCCTTTCTTGGGGATTTTGATGAGATATCCCTCTTTCCAGTCAGCCGGAATCACTTCTTCTTCCCATATTTTCTCAAAGAGGGGGTACAGCATTTCCACTGAGGCATCCAGGTCTGCTTTCAGGGCCTCTGCTGGGATATCGTCAGGTCCAGCCGCCTTCCTGTTCTTCATCATGGTGATGGCTTTTCTGATCTCGTCTCTGGTTGGTTTATCGCAATTGATTGGGAGGTCCTCGTTGGCTGGGTCGATGTCTGGTGGATTTGGTGGTGCTGGTCTGTTCAGGAGTTCCTCAAAGTGCTCCGCCCATCTGTTCATCTGTAGTTCTATTCCTGTTATAGACTTTCCCTGCTTGTCTTTAACGGGACGTTCTGGCTTGCTGAACTTTCCAGACAGTCGCTTGGTAGTATCGTACAGCTGTTTCATGTTACCGCTGTATGCTGCCTGCTCTGCTTCTGCTGCCAGTCCATCCACATAATCTCTCTTGTCCTTCCTAATATTCCTCTTCACTGCTCTGTGGGCTTCAGCATACTCTTTTTGAGCTTTGGCCTTTGCTGCTCTAGTCCTGCTGTTGTTGACTGCTGCCTTCTTCTTCTTTCTGTCTTCTATCTTTGTCAAGGACTCTGCTGTGATCCACTCTTTCTGCTGGTGTTTCTTAATTCCAAGCACTTCCTGGCATGCTGACCTAAGTGTGTCTCTCACTTTCTGCCATCTGTTGAGTACACTGTCTTCCTCTTCCTCAGACCGATCCTGTAGTATGATCTTTTATGCCTACCACTTATAATCCTTAAAACTCCATCTTTCTGTAGTTAATAAATCTGTTTTATGAAACTGGTGTATTTTGCTTGAAGTTCTTGGGAAATCTCAGCTCCATTACAAGGCTGGTTCATGTACTATTCACAGTGAGGGAGGGGTGGACCCTGCGTAATAAACTCACTATTGTGTCATACAGGAGGCCTGTGATATGCAGGGGGTCAGATTAGATGCTCTAATGGTTTCTTCTGGCCATAAAGTCAACTAATTTCTGAAAAACTGAGTGTAGCATTGGGAGCAGCGTCTGATGTTTTCCTGTCTAGCCGGCTTGCTGCCTAGAACGAATGCTCCTTGAGTGGGGTGATCCACAGGGAGTAGCTCAAACCTCCAAAGTGCCTGGCCAGGGGCAGGACATTAGCACAGCAAGGGAGGGGTGTGGCAGTGACATCACAAAGGCCTTTTGCAGGACCTCAGCCTATTGGTCCAAGGCGGTGGGGAGGTGGTGACCTCACAGAGAGATGCTGACATCAGCCAGGCAGAACAGGGGCGAGGGGCCAGGGAAACCTCAGAGACCCCTGTGGCTTTGCTTCAGCAAGTCTCCTTCTCCAGGTCTCTCTTTGAGGACTGAGGGAGTATTTGGGTTCACGGACGTGAGCGCCAGGAGGAACCTCTTTTGAGTTTTCTCCTTCCCTTGTAGTGATTTTACTAGAAAACAGCCGTCCCTGTTTAGAAGGTAAGAGCCTCCTCGAGGTTTGAAACCTGTTCAGTCTGATCCATCTGGTGACAGTTGAATTCTGGGCATGGAAAACTCGAGCTTAAGGAGGCAGAATTTTATTGCGCACCTGGGATTCTGTCCCTTAGAATCACTGGGGACATTAGGGTTTGTCCTTTTTGTTTCCGCTTTTCCTCCATCCATCCATCCCTCCCTCCTTTCTCTTTGTCTTTTGCTTCTTTTGTCCTTTCTCCTGTTCCCCTGCCAACAGCAGGAGAGGAGTGTGTGTGTGTGTGTGTGTGTGTGTTGCAGGGGAGTGCTCTGCAGCTCTCACTGTGGGAGGTCCACCCAAAAATGTGGGGCTGAAATAGTGCTCGAGCAGTGATCCCCACCAATGACCTGGGCCATCCTTTGGGCTCTCTGGTGAGAACCCTCCGCCTCCTGTCTTCAGTCTCTACCCTGATTGGCTCAGCAGGGGGTTATTGACAGGGAGGAGACTCAGGTCTTGTTGTTCTCTTTTAAGACCAAGGAAATAAGTCAGAACCAGTTCTATGTTTGATGAATTTTGCTGCTTCTCTGCATTAATTGTCTCTGAGCAGTTCATGATTCTCTCTAACGTTGCAGTTCTCCTCAAATACTTGCTGAATAATTACTGTCACTGTTGTTGGTCTGGAGCTCATCTGAGAGCATTTTATTCAGGTCATTCAGTGTCTGAAATTCAAGATCCGATGGTTAGTTTGAAAATCAGGGCTCTTGGGTCCTATTCCCAACTCTGCCACTGACTGGCTGTGTGACCTCAGACAACTCAATTCTCCTTTCTCAGCCTTAGCTTCTCCCTCTTTCAAGTAGGGATAATAATGATCCGCTCCTACCTACTTCACAGTGTGTGGAGGCAGGGTCAGCTCTAGGTTTTTTGCCGCCCTAAGCAAAAAAATTTTTGGCTGCCCCCATCCCAGCCGTGGGCTCCCCCTCACACCCTCCTGCTGCCCAAGCCCTGGGCTCCCCCCAACCTGCACCCACTGCCGCCACAGCTCTGGGCCTCCCCACACCTGCACCCCCCTGCCACCCCACCCCTGGGCTCTTCCCCCCCCCAACCCACACCCCCCCTGCCATTCCAGCCCTGGGCTCCCCCCCACATCCTGTGCTGCCCCAGATCTGGGCTCTCCCCTTCCTCCCCACCAATGCTCTCCAACCCACACACCCCCTGCCGCCCCAGGCCTGGGTGTTCCCCCCCACCTGTACCCTCCTTTCACCCCAGCCCTGGGTCACTGGTAACTCGCTCCCAGGATGGGTCATTCAGCAGGAATTTTGGATGTGCTCAGAACATTTATTATTATTTTATTATTTATTTTATTTAACACAGACAGGACTGGTTTCCATATGGTTACAGAACTGCAGTAAAATGGAACAATTTTCAGCTTGTGTGATTGGAGGATACCTGGATGCATATTATAAGGTTGTCCTCCATAAATGAGAAAAAGTTGAGGTGCCTTTATTATTCTTTGTTTCTATGGGGAATTTGCCACTGCAATATCACTGTCTTCCTTTCAAACAAACAAAACTAGAAAAAAAATGGCAATGGCTGTTGAAAATAGCAATTCCAGTCCTAATAACCCCTGGGAAGCATTTCTTGCTCAATTTTATCCTACTTTTTGTACAGCAAATAACAGTGGATCAGTATATTTGATTTGGGAGAAATGAAGTAACAGCTGCCCAAATTGAGCTCGAGCACTCCTGAATTTTGAGGTGTTCAGATCTGGAAGGCAGATGCTAGATTCTCTTTCTGAACATTAGCTAAATTTGGAAAGGAAAAGTCAATTTCTGCTTCCATGACTCAGAAGGGGAAATCCTCCTACATGCCTGGTACTGTATCTAGATGTAAGTGGGGGAATGGTCCTGCTATTGTGGGGAACTTTCCTGGCTTCTGCACTACCCCGGAGAAGTGGGCTGGCAAAAGGATCTGAGTCCTCACTCCCACTTCCTTTACCCAGAGGCCTCCCTGCCCTTGAGGACTCCCCTTCCACTCTCCTGTCTGGCAGAGTCCTCGTAACCCCAACAAGGCTGGGCCCAGGATTCCTGGGGGACTCGACCCCCCCAACCCTGCTGTGGTCACCCAGGACAGGGGCTAGGGTGTCCCTCTCTTTGCACTGCGCACCTCCCTGACCCACTGATCACATCATACAATTTAAAGCAAATACAAGTTATTTAATTAACAATCAAATTTAAAAAATAAGAAAAAATGGGAAAGATTAAAGGAAAACACATCACCCCGCTCTGTGGCAGGGACCAGCACAAAAAGTGTCTCTGGACATCAGGGCACTTCACAGTCTGTTCCTTGTAGGTCCCAGGCCGCCTCCTCAGGCCCTGGCTGTGCTGCAGGGACGCTGCAGGTTGGACACTTGCTCTGGCGGTGGCCACACACTCTCAGGCTCTGGGTGGCAGGACCCTTCTCCCCAGCATCACCCCCGCCCTGTCAGGGTTACGATCCCCCTCCAAGTCTGGCCTGCAGGGCCTCTTGGCTGAGGCGTCTCCCTGTGCTGGGCCCACTGCCCAGGGTCCCCCTCACTCTCCCCACCTGCTCACTGCACCCAGCTCTGGACTGCTCCAGCTCCACTCTGCCTCAGCATGGCTGCTGCTGCTGCTTTGCCTTCAGCTCCCTGGGCTGCTTGTCTGGCCTCTCTGGCTCCAGTTGTTACAGCTCTGCTCCCAGGGCAGGTCTGCTCTCTCTGGGCTGTGCTCTGGCTTTGGGGCTGCAGCTCTGCTACCATCAGCTCAGCTTGGGTCCCCTGCTCTCTCCTTAGCTTGGCCCCACTCCATGTGACTCAGACAATTCCAGCTCACAGGGAGGACGGGACCCCCCTGGCCTCCTGACTCCTTGAATAGCCTGCCTGCCCTGTCAATCAGGCTGACCTGGAGCATTGGCATCTCCACATTGTTCCTGGGGACTGTCAGTCTCAGGCTCCTGATTTCCCATCGACCCCTCCCTTTTTAGTGCTGGGAGCTAGCAACCAAACCCCCCACTGAATGTTAATAAGGGGGCAACAGTCCCCTTACATAAAGCATCTAAATCCCCTGGGCACAGCTCACCAGGGCACAGTTTAGGAGCTGCACTGGGAATAGATCATGCAGGAAATCCCTTCCTCCCCTCTGCTAGCTTGTGTTTTGTTACAGCCCTGGAAATAATCCCGCTGCCTGCACATGCTCCGCAGAGAACAGAGGAGCAAATTCTCTCCCTGTTCCCCCTTCCACAGCCATTAAAGGAAGGAATAAACCCCCAGCAGCGCCCTGCCCCACGGAGTCCCCCCCGTAAGGAGAGAGATGTGCAGTGACTAGGGCTCCAGCTCAGTGTCACCAGGTTTATATAACTTTTGGTGATGCCCAGAACTGGTCCAAGTCCTGTCCGTCCTTCCTCGCCCCCCCCCCCAAAGCTGTGGGAGGGAGTGGACCCTAGGAGGGAGTTTGGATGTGGGCTCTGGGCTGGGGCAGGGAGTTGGGGGGCAGTGGTGGGCTCTGGGAGGGAGTTTGGGTGTGGGCGGGGTGTGGGATCTAGGCTGTGGCAGAGGGTTGGGGTGTGGCACCTATCTTGGGCAGCTCCCGAAAGTGACCCACACCCCCATCTGGCAGCAGCTCCTACATGGAGGAGGCCCGGGGGGCGTGGGTCTCCTGGCACCACTGCCCGCTGGCACCACCCCTGCAGCTCCCATTGCCGCAGTTCCAATGGCAGAGTTGGCACTTGGGGTGGGAGCAGCATGCAAGAGACACACCCCACGGGGGCTGCAGGGATGTGCCAGATGCTTCTGGGAGTGGTGCGCCGTGCGGAGCGAGGGTGGGCAGGAATCCACTTTAGTCCCACTTTGCTGCCGATAGTGGTGGCAGGAGCCCCCGGGCCCTTTCAAATTGCCCAGGGCCAGCTGCTCAGGCTTTCTGACTTCCTGATGGGGAAGCAAAGGGAAGGCACATGTGTCCCTCATGAGCAGTTCTGGGGACTCTTTTTGGGGCTCCTGAAGCAGGCAGCAGAGAGGTGCAGCCCCACCACCAAGTCTGTTTCACTGGAGGAGAGTGGGGGCTGCAGGGTGATCTCCCACCTCTGTGCATCCAGCAGCCTGTGCTCCCCCCTGCAATGCTGGAGCCTCCACATTTATTTATTGACAAATAAAATTTGCAGAATTTTAAAATATTGTGCACAGAATTTTTTTGGTGCAGAATCTCCTCAGGAGTGAGACTGACTCAGGGAACCTCCTTGGATTGTCACTGCTTGGTGAACCACTCAGCCACCACACCAATGCACAGAGAGTGCCAAGCCCCACTGCTATGTGGGGCTGGGGGCTGGGGTCGGGTCATCCACATTCAGACTGTGCGCTCCCCCCGCTACAAACCGCTGCTGATTTCCCAGTTAGGACATTAGCTGTTACCGATAAGGTTTGTCTGTGTTGTTGTTTTTTTTTATCTCATTGTTAGGTGTAAGAAGTATAAACTGTTCAATAGGTTCCATTAGTTGGTTAATAAGATGTTTATGAGGTAAATCACTGGCTTTAAAATAAGATCCAATCTGGAGCATATGAACTATTGACCCCTGGACTCCATCTCTGAGAGGGGACTTGTTTACCATCAGGGGACAGGCTCAAACCAGACCAAACCGGTTTTTCCCGCCAAAACCAGCCCTCAGCGTTCCATCTCCTCAGCACTTTTCCCGCCACAGAAGTGATATAAGGACGTGCTCAGCGCCTGCGCGGGGCCGCCCCCCCCAGCGACGGCCCCTCCACGGTCGGGTCTTCCCAGCGCTCCCGAGCCGGAGAGTGACGAACCCCCTCGGTCCCGCCGTGAGACTGAGGAACAGGAGGCCTGTCACCCCCATTCCTGCCATCCTGCATCCCTGGTGTCCAGCCTCCCACGGAGCCCCCCAGAGAGTGAGAGACCCGGGGGGGGCACTGGGGCTGGGCAGGAAAGTGACTCTGCCCCGGGGAACCTGGGAGAAGCCTCAGAGCTGCCTCAGCCCCAGTGGGATTTGGGAGGCAGAGACTGGGGCCTGGCGGGGGGGATCCCCTGTGGTGTGGGGGGAGATGGGGGTGTCAGGCAGGGAGGGGAGAAGTCGGAGTTGTAGGGAGGGGAAGATCAGTGGGACGCGGGCGGGGGAAGCGGGGAGGGGGGTTAATTGGATCCTGTCCCTGTTTGTGCCACTTGCCTCTCGCCCCCGATACAAATTCTCTCCAGTTCTGCCCCTTTTCTCTCTGTGTCTCACACGGGCTATAAAATCTGGGGCGATTCCCCCCTTTCCCCTCCAATGATCAGCTCTCCCGTCTCCCCCGATTTCCCCCGTTCTCCCCATGAGTCTCAAACGTCAGTTTAAAATCTTCTCTAGTGAGGGGCATTTTCCCACCCGTTTCATCTGCAGCGATTTGTCCTTGTTTAGGTGGGAAATTGTCGCCCTGAGTCATTCCCCAGCACATGGCTGCCCCTGGAGTGGGGGTGGGATGGCTCAGTGGTTGGAGCACTGGCCTGCTAAACCCAGGGCTGGGAGCTGACTCCTTGCGGGGGCCATCAGTTGCCAGTCACCCGCCCGTCCCCCACTGCTGCCCCCTTCCTTTATCCAGGGACCTTTCAGCTCCCCCTCCCTTGCCCTTTTAATCAGCTCCTCAAAGGGCTTCCTGCTGCCCATGGAAATGGTGGGGGTGGGGGAACCATTACTTTGTGTTTATGTATTGGACAGTCGTATAAAATCCAGTCCAACAGTCCCCCTTTTCCACTAGTTCGTTAACAGCAACATAAAATCCCCTCAGATCTTGGTGTTTTTCTCTCATGTTATCAAATACGCAGTTTGTGACACATTTTCCTTGCAAATCTCAAAGGTTCATATAAAATAACCTAAATGTTTGCCCCACTTCTCTCTAGTTGTCTATTTCTAATTGAATATGCCCTGAGATTTCCCCCTGTCTCTCTAATTATAAAATACCAAGAAAATCTCAGATTTACACCTTTTCTCAGATTCTTGAACCTGGATATAAAATGTTTGCAAATGTTGCCCATTTCCTCTTTATTCATTTATCAAATATTGATGTGAAACACTCATATTTTACCTCCTATCAACAACTGATATAAAATCCCTCTGAATTTCCACTTTCCTCTCTCTAATTTGTAAAATGGATCCAAAATCTCTCAGATTTCCACCCTTTCTCTTTCATTTCTGAACGTTGCTCTCAAAGCTCAGGTTTTGCCTTTTTCTATGTCATTATCAAATGTCAGTTAAAAATCCTCTCAGGTTTGGGGCTGTTCCCCGTGTTTCTAAATCCCAGCAACTTCTTCCTTCGAGGGAACCTGTTACCCTGAGTTCTTCTCCATCCTGGAGGTCGCAGGGGCTTAAATTGCCCAGAGATCATCTTTCCCTTCTCCTTTGCGAATCATTTGTTCCCTCCTTTATCTCTGTTAAAATGTTTGCTGAAGAAAGAGACTAGCCAGATATTTAATACACATCAAAGCCAGAGGCCTCCCCCTGTTTGGGGATCAGTGGTTCCCAGCTATTAATGGGAGATTTGGCTGGACCCTTTTATTTTCTCCAGCTGGCATGGGATGAAGAGGTCACTCTGAGTGCAGTGTGAGTTGAGAACTATCCCAAACCCCATGACAAATGGCCTCTGTGAGGGGCTGCTTCCCGCAGTGCTAAGATGCAGCCACCTCTGGGGTGGATCCATGGTGGCCATTATTTGCTAGTGACAGGGCATGGAAATTTCTTATCTATTTTGTCCCTCCAGGCCTTCCATTCTCCTGTTAAAGAAGCATCCCCCAGGGCTCCCTCTGCCTGTGTGATTGGCCAGCAGGGGGCGGTGGTCACTTTCTATCCACTTCTCAGGCACTGTGAGGTAACAGTGTTGTGGGGTGGGGTGGGGGTGGGGCTGTGTGGGGAGGTAGCAGCTGAAGGGGGATTGTGGTGGGGGGAGGCCTCTGGGTGGCTGGGCAGGGGGTACCCTAGTTAGGTTGGTGGGTTCTGGAGATTTGGGGTTTCAGGGGGTGGTTGTGATGTGCCCAGCCCTGAGGCTGTGGGCCCTGGAGGTGGGTATCGCTGGGGGCCTGGTGGCTGCAGAACAGCCGGGGTGGGCGTCTCTTGGGGAGGCGGGACAGGGGGTTAGAGGGAGCCTGGTGCTGTGCAAGGGGCTCTGTCTGGGCTTCCCCCGCAGACTCCTGGGATCGCTGCCGTGCCCAGTGCACAGAGTGTGTGTGGGAGAATCCCCGGTGCTAGGCCAGGGGGTGCCCCTGTAAAGCATCAGGGGATCCCGCAGGGGGGAGGAGGGGGTGCCAGGCAAAGGGCAGGGCAGATCCTGCTGGAGGGCAGGGGTCCTAGGCAGGCAGTGAGGGACTGAGTTCCCAGTGGGGGTCCGTTTTGGGGGGTCTCTGGCTTCTGGGGTCTCTTGGGGTGAGGGGGAAAACCCTTTGGGATTCCCAACCTGGCAGTGACGGTCTGGTGGGGGTTCTCTGGCCGGTGAGGCTCTGAGGGGTATCTGAGGTCTCTGGCTACGGACTCTGGGGGCTGGGTCCCAGGGAGTATCTGGGGGGCGGGGGCTGACTGGGGCTCTGGGGGCCGCTCCCGACCTCGCTTCTTCTCCCTAATTAGCTTATGCCAGAATCCTGGCTCCAAGCACTGCCTGACATTCCCCGGCCAGGCCCAGTCACTGTGAGGTGAAATCACAGATTTTTGCTCTTCTCCCCTCTTGAAAACTGCAGGAACTTCCAGTTCCATTGTCCTAGATTGTCCAGTCCTTGTACTGGATCTGGGGGTGAGGGAGGTGGGAAGGGGGTCAGCACTGCCGCACAATGGTCTCTTCCACAGCGTTCTGGACTCATTCTTTCTGAACTCTGGTTTCATTGAGACCATTGTTAATCCAGAGTCACTGTATGGAAAGACAAGGAGTGACTCCAGATGGACAGTGGGGCAAATGAGATTACCAATTCTCCCTGTGAGGAGGGGCTCTCATTAGCTGCTCTCCCCAGAGAGCTAAAGGAGGGAAGCTGCTCAAACGCTCTGTCCCTCTCTGCTCAGGATACTGGGGTTCAGCTTCCTGGGTCAGACGCTGCAGCCTCCATTGTGATCTGGGAGACCAGGCTTAGTAGCTGCTGCTCCCCCAGTGGGGTTCTGTGCTGGGAAGTGACCTGAATTAAAGCTGCTTCTCTGCCTGGCCCAGGGGATGACTTTCTCCAGCTGGTCCTAGCCCCCTAGGGCAGCCCTGGGCCCTGTTAATACTAAATTCTGAGCCAAGTCTCCAGGTAACTGAAAGACCTCAGGGAAAGTCTTCGGGTCTGGCAAGAAAGTGACTCTGCACAAACAGCCCCTCCCTATTTCTCCTCCCATTAGCAATTTCCAGGAGAAAATCCAGCCCTGGGAGAGCAAAGCCCCCAGGAATGGGACTTTCCCAGCCAGAGGGGCAGGGAGAGAGGACAGGGGAAGGAGAGACTGAAAGGGGCAATGGGAGAAATGAGGGGGGAGAGATTTCCACCCAGACACATGTATTGCTGCATCCCTGGGCAGAACCACTTTCCAGTGAACAAAACAAGGATCAGACAGAGGAAAAGCCAGTTCCTGAATCCATATTCCCCCTGCTGGGGTGTGGCTGCCGTGGGTCAGTGTCTGAGGGAATCCCCCACAGTGACTCCTTTGGTTCTGCTCTTTTCTAGCCTTCTGTTCACAGATTTCGTTATGGGGTGAGGGGAGGGAGAAGGGAGATTAAAAATGTCTCTGTGGGCTTAGCCTGGCAGCAGGGGCCAGGTCTACATTGTAATAAACAGATTGAGCATTTACCAGCATGGCAGAATCTAGGGTGTCTTTCTGCAGGGAAGGGGCCTGGGGGAATTCTGATGTGAAGTTAACTAAAACCGGTTCTGAAACGCCCACAACTGCCCTTCTCCCCCAGATAGGCTGCAGAATGGCGTCCATGTCTTGCTCCAGGTCATCCCAGCCTGGCGTGGGACAGGGAAGAGAAATGGCTGCAGTGGAGCCAACTCAGGTAGGGATTATTGGGGGGTTGCTGGTGGGTTCCTGCTGGAGGAGAGGGAGAGCAAATACACTGGAGATGGGAAGGTTTGCACAGTCTGGTTTGGAGGTTGGAGCGGGGCAGGAAATTCACAGCGTGGGGAAAGGAGGAGGCCAGGGTGTAGCAAACCTGCTGGGAGTTATTTAATAAGTGCCCTAGATTCTAGGAACAGACCCAGGAGGTTGGGAGGTGGAAATGCCCTAATTTGTGAAGAAAGAAAATAGCCCACCTACATGGAGCTAGTCAAACTGACCAGACTCCCAGTGCTGGAGCCTGAGCTCACTAACCAGTGGCTGCTGTGAGATATTGTTGCCGGCTCAAAGAGCCCGAGGCGGAGCAACAGCAGGGTTCGTTACCCGGTGTGCGTCGCACTAATTATCACACCAGGGTGGAGAAGCAAAACCAGGTTTATTTGAGCCCAAAGAAAGGTGCCAGGGAGAAAAGCATTCTCAAATCCTGCACACCCGCTCACAGGCGGGGTTCCAACATTTATACCCCCCTTGTTTGTGTAAGCCTTTTGTTCGGTTTTCCCCCTCACCCCTCCCTTCCCAGCAGCAGCTACATTAGGCATTACATTTCAGCGTGTTAGAAAAGGTCTCATCCACAAGCTTATCTCTGGCCTTCACAGAACAAACGCAGACAGATTTTCCTTCCCCCTCTCCCCCTCCTCCCCGCCGCTTCTGCTGTTCCAAACTCCTACATTTGCAAGCGGAGATTGCTGACAGCTACACATTTTGCTTGCAGTCTGTTAGCATCTTAGGCTGGTTAAAGTTCACAGCATGTAAGAATTTTGGTTCACTTCAGGCCCAAAGTCACAACTTTGGTTTACTCAGGCCTAGTGGCACCAACAATATGAAGGGGGCACCCATGAGTCAGGCTTATTGGAGCTGCCTCTCCCTTCATATCCCGCTCCTCACAATGGGGAGGTTATTGGGCTTCCTACCAGGGAGCTCTCCCTGGACCCTGCTCGGGGCTCCATCTCCTGTATCAGTCGGTGGCTAGTAGGTGTGTGATGGATCTGCTGGGAGAGACAAGGGGTTCTCTCTTCGTCCCCTCACCCTGGTATTTGCTGGATACGCTGAGCGGGGTGGGGGTGGGACTCTGTTGACTGCGATCCACCCAGAGCTTCCATTTGATTCACTCCTCTCTGCCACAAATAGTGGGGCTGTGAGTGGAGCAGCAGGTCCTGAGTGTTGGACTCTTGCTCTTTCAGGGGCCGGTGACCTTCGAGGAGGTGGCTGTGCATTTCACCAGGGAAGAGTGGGCTCTGCTGGACCCCGCTCAGAGAGCCCTCTACTGGGATGTCATGCAGGAGAACTATGAGACTGTGACCTCGCTGGGTAAGGGTTCCTGTCCCCTCGGTTCTTGGAAGGGGAAATGAAGAGTTAAGGTTCATGCCAGCCCCATGATGCCACCTCTACTCTGTCCTGTTTCAGCATCACCCCAATATGCCAGTGACACACACACACACTACCAGAGAGCCTCCCCTGCTGCAGAACACTTTGGGAACAGAGCACAGGAGCCGTATCGCACAGTGTCAAATAGCTCCTGTTTGCTCAAGTGAAACTGGGGGTTAGGTCTGGCATAACTGTTCCATACCCCTAATCATTTTTGTTTTCCTTTTCTGAACCTTTTCCAATTCCAATATATCTTTTCTTGAGATGGGGCGACAACATCTGCATGCAGTATTCAAAAATGTGGGTCTATCATGGATTTATTTGCTGTTTTTACAAATATGATATATGATATATTCTGTCATATCTATCCCTTTCTTAATTATTTCCAACATTGCTTGCATCATATTTTGCAATATATTCCAAATAAGGAAATTAACGTGCAACGTATGTGTCATTGTTTGTGGTTTTAAGCTTTAAAATGCTTGTGTGATTTTTAACTCAGGGGGACAGTATTCCAATAGCTGTCTCCCCCTGCACACTTTTAACTAAGAGAAGAGCCTCAGGCTGAGCTGATTCAAAATCAATCATGTGGTCGTTTTCCACAACAGCTTCAAGAGGTCCCTGTGATGGAATGTAAATGTCGTCTTCACACCTTCCCCCTACAGGAGAATGGCTGTTTGACCAGCTGTTTGCCTTGCTGTCTCTGAGGAACTGCTCTGTGGGTGTTCCCCAGAATTGTAACATTTTCAGTAATATCATACTGTAAAATCTCATAACTTTACATACAGTGTTACTACACATTTTAACAGGAGGATAATATTCAGTAGATTATGCGTTTTTAAATGATACCTCACAAGCCATACTGCGTACAAAATTGATCATAATTTTCTAGAAGAGTGAACACAGGGGTATAGACTTACACAGTGTCTGTGGGTGTGTTCCCAGCAGATATGTGGGTATTTCAATCCCTCATAAGCACAGTGTTTGGCATCTTCAAGGACCTGGGAAACTGGTCCTGGGAATTCACTGGTTTACCAGGTGTGACACTGTATGGAATTGTGAGACACTTTGATATTAATAATAAAATAATAATATAATCTGATAAAATTGCAATGAATCGTGCTAGATATGCCATGTAAGGTATCAGTGAAAATGTTATGATTTGCCAAGTATGATAATTTTGTTTCAATGTTTGTATCACCTTTGTATTGTGAGTTATAGATATGTAGGGTATATCTGTATTTCCAGATTTGTGCAGTGTTTCTGGGTGACATCCCCAGACATATTGGCATCAACACTGCCTAGCCTGTTTGATGGCCCATTCAGGGTCATCATCTGTACAATGAGCCCATGGAAAGGATCAAGGGGATACACCTATTGAGTCAGCAAGACATGCCGGGGTATGCCTGTGTAATGAGAACTTCAAGGCTTTTCCATGTCACGTGCTGTGAAGCTTGTGTTTGGGACACAGGAAGTACAGGCCACATGGCAAAAGGAATGTAAAGGGCAGCTGCATCATCTCCATTTTGTCTTCAATCCCCCTTCCTGCCTCTGGAGCAACTTCTCTACAAACTGAACCCTGGAACAAAGGACTGAATGACTCATCCAAGCTATGGATGTGTTCCAGACGGACTTTCAAGCCAGCAACTCACCAATACTGCTAAGAACCTGATATATCCATTTTGGAATGTATCTGACTGCTTTCCCATTTAACTTCTTTCTGTCTTTCTTTCGTTTAAACCTTTAGTTTAGATGCTAAAGGATTGGCTGGAAGGATGGAATTTTGGGTAATATCCAAACCTATACTGACCTGGTGATGTGGCTGAGCCTTTGGGGTCAGAGGAACACTTTGTTTATGTGAGCAGAGTTTTGAAATAACCTCTCACTGTACTGGACCTAGCTGCTGATTAGGAGTCAGAGAACTGGGATGGAATAAAGGGGGCCGTGTGATTTCTCTTTTCAGCTTCTCGATAACCCCTGGGGCGGGGGGGATCAGAAGCACAGTTGGTGACTGGTCGGTGAGTTTAACTTCAGTGTTAACCAGCAGTTTTGGGAGCATCTGCTCTGTCTTTTTCAGCCTGCCCTGATCTTGGCATTTTCAGTGAGAACTGCCCCTGGCCCACCAGGTCACACTAAGCACTGAAGTTAAATGAATAGAATGTTTTTTTATGACCAAGTCTTATGAAATCAACTGAACTCCTTTGTTTTCTTTCATCTGAGCAGGGTTTCTAGTTTTCCAATGTGTTGTGATCTCCCATCTGGAACAAGGGGAAGAGCCATGGGTCCCAGACCTCCAGGGTTCAGAGGAAAGAGAGATCCTGAGAGCTGCCTGCACAGGTGAGGAAACATTAAACCACCTCAGAATCTGTAAGTGCCTGAAGGAAACATCTGGAATGCCCAACAAAGCCCTTGGGGAGGTCTCTCAGTTCATTATTATCCCTAGCAGGGGTCGTATCCTCAGGGTAAATATAGTTCATGGCTTCCTATAGATCCTAGCAGACACCAGGCAGTAGCTTCCTCCCTTCCCCCTGGGGATTTGGATGGGATGTGAAGGCTGAATTCATCCCCCTCCTCTCTCCTATTTGCGGGAAGACTTTGGGGGAGTTCAGCTCCTGATTTTTATTTGACCTGTCTTCAGCACTTGTTTTTGTTTGGTCTTCCCCTTTCCATTCCTGTCTGAGGTTTCTGTCTCTGTCACAGCAGGTGATGCAATGGCATGTGAGAAAGAGGAGCAGAATTCTCAGCCTGAAAATGTTGAGCCAGTGGGTAAAAACAGAGCATTATCGCAAAGATCGAAAAGGAATGTGTCCAGGAGTCCTGAGCAGGGAAACTCCTGGGAGATTCAGCACAGACCAGAAAGAGAGCAAGGAAACCAGCCAGGGGAGAAAGTGGATAAATTTATTTCCTGTTGGGGAACTCAGAAGGTCCTCATGGAAACCACAACACAGCAGGATATCCTCAGGCGAAAGAGAAAAAATAGATGCAGTGACTGTGGAAAAACCTTCTCTCACAGCTCAGCCCTTTCTGTACATCAGAGAATCCACACAGGGGACAGGCCCTATGAATGCCGTAAGTGTGGGAAAACCTTCAATCGCAGTTCGCACCTTATTAGGCATCAAACAATCCACAGAGGAGAGAGGCCCTATGAATGCCGTGAGTGTGGGAAATGCTTCAGTAGCAGCTCAGACCTTTCTAAACATCAGAGAATCCACACAGGAGAGAGGCCCTTTGAATGCCGTGAGTGTGGGAAAACCTTCACTAGCAGCTCAGACCTTTCTAAACATCAGAGAATCCACACAGGGGAGAGGCCCTTTGAATGCCTTGAGTGTGGGAAATGCTTCACTATCAGCTCAAACCTTTCTCAACATCAGAGAATTCACAGAGGGGAGAGGCCCTATGAATGCAGTGAGTGTGGGAAAAGCTTCACTCAAAGAATAGACCTTTCTCGACATCAGAGAATTCACACAGGGGAGAGGCCCTTTGAATGCCCTGAGTGTGGGAAAAGCTTCACTCAAAGATCATACCTTTCTAAACATCAGAGAATCCACACAGGGGAGAGGCCCTTTGAATGCCGTGAGTGTGGGAAAACCTTCAATCGCAGTTCGCACCTTATTAGGCATCAAACAATCCAGGGAGGAGAGAGGCCCTATGAATGCCGTGAGTGTGGAAAATGCTTCACTAGCAGCTGAAACCTTAGATTTAATTTACCCTGGTTCCTCAACTGTTGCTACAGCTCTAGTACCCATCAATCCAAAGACTGAGAGAAATGGAGAGTTCCAACCATTGTCCTTTTAGTATCTTATTGTTCCTCTCTCTGTTTTTTTGTGCTGGCCTTTCTATTCTATCATTTTCTGCCTTTGTTTAGTTGGTAACAGTTGGTTTCCATCACTCACGTTTGTGTGTTTAAATCTCTATCCATTGTTAAATAAATTTTTTGCTTGTTCGATAACTGTACTCAGGTGCTGTGTGAGATACAGTAGCAATGGTCCACAGTAAAACTAGTAACCTGGGATACTTGGGGAAGAGAGGATCTGGGATTTCACCGAGTATCTGGTGATCCGGGCTGGACCCCAGAGGGGGACACATTGAAGGAACTCAAGGGTTAAGGTGGCTGCTGTAGCTCAGAGGAGGGTCCTTGAGTTCCAGCAGGCTGGTGAGTTTGGTCACTAACATCCAGCTGCCAAATGCAAAACTCCCTCTTCCTTGTGGCAGGTGGCAACAAGGAGACTCACAGTCCTCAGCACCCTGAGAAGGGTCACAGTGTGTCTCTGTGTTGATCCACCTGTCAAATTCACACAGGGAAAGCTCCCGATAGCACAAAACTCTGCCCTATGAAATCATGGAACATGTGCTCTTTGCTCTGTGAAAGCATGTAAAGAACCCAAGCGCTGGAGGACAGGTTTTGGGTCCAGAGTGCCCTAGACAAATTGGAGGATTGGGCCAAAAGAAATCTGAGGAGGTTCAACAAGGAGAAGTGCAGAGTCCTGCACTTAGGATGGAAGAATCCTATGCACTGCCACAGACTGGGGACTGACTGAGTGAGGGGGGGTTGATAGCAGCCTTCAACTACCTGAAAGAGCAGCAGTGTGGGCTTTCTCCTTGCCACTTTTGCTGGGCTGGGCAGGCATCCTGGAGGCCTTTCTAGAAGAGCATTGGGAACTGAGTTAGAAAATCCAATGTGAAAACCAGAACCTCAGGTTTAGACTCATTCATTTATAATATTAAATCTTCAATTCTAGTGTCATAGTCAATACAATTGCTTCAGCCTGATAGTTGCCCAAAGGGAAACTTAACGTCTCTCCAAGGGAAGTGGGGAGAAAGCACTTTTCAGAGTCCAAGAGAGACAAGGCGGGTGAGGGTAAGAGCTTGCAGAGGACCAACCTCTGTTGGTGAAAGAGACAAGCTGTGGAGCTAACCCAGCACCCTTCTTCAGTTCTGTGTAGCCTGGAAGTTCGTCTCTTCCATAACCAGCAGTTAGAACATAAGAACAGCTACACTGAGTCAGACCAGTTCATCTAGCCCACTCTCCCGAAAGTGGCCAATGCCCGGCGCCCCAGAGGACCCCTGGGACCAACATGGATACAACACCACCACAAACAAGGTTAAAAGTCAATGCACATGGGAGAAGCATCTTGTGTTTCATTCCTTATGTCCTAGTCCCATCATGTGGCCATTTCCTTTTCTTCCTTTCTGTTTAAAGCTTTGGTGTTTTGCACAGAAACATTATTTCCCCAGGAGAGACCCAGGAGTGGGGGCTGCATTCCTGTACCAAACAGTCACTGGAAGGGGGCAGACAAAGGCCTTTAGGACGAATCCGTCACTGTCAAAAGATCATCTCCCTCCTGCAGGTAACTGGCAGCCTGAATTTGTTCCTTATCCTCCCAGAGTCTGGGGGCTGGAATCAGCACTACCCAGCCCCTCCGTATGTAGCAGGAACAAACACAAACCTGGTCTTTAAAACAAGCTGTCCCCTTCCATCTCAGGGAAGAGTTTTCTGTGATTGAAGTTGAGCTTCAGTTCCCCTCTCCTAGGGGTGGGGCGGGTGTGGGGCCAGCTCCCAATGAGATCTGTTTTCACCATTGCCCCCTTTCAGTCACTCTGGGATCCTAACTCTGCTCCCAGCTGTCAGGCAGCTTCCAGCCCATCCACCCTACTCACTAACTCTGTGGTCATGTGTCACTCCCTCTGCCAGCACTCACAGCTTGCAGAAAAGCTACTCCTGCCAGCTGCATTTGTGGTATAGTGGTGTGCATAGGTGCTTTCTAAGCAATTCATCTGGGTTTGATTCCCAGTCAATGCAATAATGGCTTTTCTCTTCTGTTGTTTCCTCATCTGGAAGTGGTTTAATTTCAGTCACATTGTGTTACAAACACATTATCTATAGAATGAAATAATAAATGTGTCAAAGTCCAGCAGGTCATACAGGATGGAGGCACACAAGGGACTGGAATGTGTCATCTGAGAAAGACAGAACCCTTGGAAACCTGCATCTCCCATCCCCTGGCCTTGCGTGTTATGATTCCAGCTGCGTGAGCTCTTTGTAGGATGTTCCGGCATGATGGGGAAATGAAGTTTTGAGTCAGTTTTTGCTTCTGCAGATTCCTTTGCTGTTACAGTTATAATGACATGAACAAAAGGGAGGCAAAATAAAAATAACCCCCAAAGTACAATACAGGTGGGGAAAGAGAAGATCACAGTTAAGCCAAACACTTCAAAATAAAAATTAATACTAAAACAGGGGAGGGGGGAAGAGATCAGGTATGTGGAGATCCCCTTGATATTTCAACGCACATTGTTAGAATCAAAGTTCAGACTTGACACTGGAAAACCTGCAACTACCTGTCTCTCTGAACACCTGTGATGAGCAAGATGGAGTTGGGACACCTGTTCTGCTTCAATCATTTATTGTCTCTCTGTTCTCTCCTTCACCCCCCAATTCCTCATCTCCAATGTCTCTGCCTTTCTCCTCTTGCTCCCTCTCCCCTGCCCTTTCCCAGGAACTCACAGTCTACAGCATTTAGGAAAAGCCAGAGCTCCCATGTTCTGCACATGAGCCTGTGTCAGAGGACGTGTGACCAAGGTCAGAACCAGTCATCAGAACAATATGACCCTTTATGGGTGACTTCTCTGCCTGCTCTGCAATTTACACACACCCTCACTGAAGGGGGTGGGGTACAGCTCTAACTGAGAGGCCTCACAGGAGAAATTTCAGCCCAAAGACAAATTTGTGTGAAATGCTGAGAAGTGAAGAGCCCCCTTCCCCTCCCCCCAAAGCCCCAGAACTGTAGTGTCACTCCGATGGCACCAGCACAGGGAACCCAGTGAGATGGGGTTACAGAATACAAGGGGGAGGGAGCAGGGGAGAGAGGTGACAGGGAGTCTCTCGCTTTCCTTCTCTCTTCACTTTCTGTTCTTCTCTTTCCTTCCAGGAACTGCAGTCACAGCAGGGAGGGGTTTGTCTCTTTAGTAGGGATCCCTCTGTGTCACGGAGGCTGCAAAAGTCATAGATTCTGTGACTTCTGCAGTGGCCACTGCGGCTGACTCCGTGGCTGCCCCAGCAGCTGGCCTGGGGGCAGCCTGAGCAGTGGTTCCAAGGGTGGCAGGCGCAGCCACAGCTCAGTGGCTCCTGGCACCTGTCCCGAGGTGGCCGGAGCAGGGCTGGCCTCTGGGGCTCCCCTCACCTGGCAGCATCTGGAGTGGCAGTGGGTCCCCGGGGCTTCTCCCCCAGTACATGGTGCCACGGGCCCCCTGGACTCCCTGCGCCCACAGCTGGTGCCATGGACCCCTGGGCCTCCCTCCCCACGATTCAGTGAGGGGTATTTATGGTATAAGTCATGACCGGGTCATGGGCAATGAGCTTTTGGGTTTTGCCCGTGATCTGTCCATGACATTTACTAAAAATACCTGGGATTAAATCTTCACCTTCCTCATTATCGATCAAATAAATCGAAACGCCTCCACCTGCAAGTGGATTTAGCCCAGGACCCTCAGAGTCAGCAGCTGTTACGCCCCCACTGAGCTCTCTGGTCAGGTGTCCTAGCGCTGGAAGCCTCCTGTTTAGATCCTAAAATAGTGTTTTTGCACCAATGGGGCTGAAATTTTGGACTGGACATTGTAGCTCCACCGTTATTTTACTGAATTGCTTCAAAACAGCAAGTCAAGAAAGTCTCCTAAGGGCCAGGCTCTCTGCCATGGAAACAGCTGCCCCTGTTCTGCAGGAGTCTGTGCGTTCCACACAGCAACATACACACCTGCTCCGCACTGAAGTGGGGTCAGGCAGTGACAGGGTTGGTAACACAAATACTTCAGACTATTAACTCCAGGTCCCTTCCTTTCTTTAACCCAGGATGTGCCAGTCACCTGGTAACCATGGTGTTATCTTCACCTTAAAATACTGCTCAGGACATTTTCAGTGAGCCCTCCACCCCCTGCCCTTCCTGCAGCCAGCCTCTGTCTCCAGCCAGCCCCGCACCCTCTGCCCTGCCCCCACCAGCTGCGTCCTCCCTGCCTTGCCTGCAGCCAGCCCCGCACCCCCTGCCCTGCCTGCAGCCAGCCTCACACCCCCTGCCCACAGCCAGCCCCTGCCACAACCCCTGCCCTGTCTCCAGCTAACTCCTGCCGCACCCCCTGTGGCCCCGCCCAAAGCCAGCCAGCCCCCACACACCCGCAGCCGTGGACACCCTGCCCTGTCTCCAGCCAACTCCTGCCACACACCCCTGCCTGAAGCCAGCCAGCCTGCCCCACACACCCGTCCCCAGCCAGCCCCGCACCCCTTGCCCTGCCTACAGCCAGACCTTACCTCCAGTCAGCCCCTGCCCTGCCTCCAGCCAGCCCCATGGCCACTGGTGCCCTGCAGTTCCCAGGGCAGGAACCCTGCACACCTGCTTAAATGAGGGGGGCAGGGAGCAGCTGGGACCCACACATGTGCACACCCAAGGGTGACCAGACAGCAAGTGTGAAAAATCGGGACAGGGAGTGGGGGGTAATAGGATCCTAGATAAGAAAAAGACCCCAAAATTGGGACTGTCCCTATAAAATTGGGACATCTGGTCACCCTAGCACACCCCCAGGACTCCTGAGTTCCATTGCTGGGTTTCCTATCGGTTCCACTGCTGGTTGTTTTCCTTTTCCGGCGGGACTCTGGGCAAGTTGCTCCCCCCCTCTAGGGCTCCATCCCCAGCAGGCAAATGGGGATTTCGTACCTTCCCGCTATTGGAAAGTGCTGGGAGAATCCCCCAGCCAAAGCTGCTCTGACAGCGCTAAGCAGCATCTGACCATTCAAGGTCAGAGCGCACGGCCCAGGAGGAGGAGTGTCTGGCTCTGGGGTTTCACTTCAGCCCAGTCTAGAGAGAGGGGCCCAGCCATGGGGTTTGGCTCAAGAAGACCAAGTCTCCAATTTGTTAAGGGCGTTTTGAATTCCAGTCCTGTGCTCCAAAGTGCTTGGTGTCAGTTGCACATTTTAGAACGATACTCTCCACTCCATTTTCCAAATCATCATTCATACTGTTTACCCACCTCCACTAGGCCCGGAACCCTGCCAAAGAAGGAAAGAGGATTGGTTTGGAATGATTTGTTCTTGACAAATCCATGATCCCTCGTGATAAGAACCAAATTATCCTGTAGGTGCTGCTGACAAACTGATTGTTTAAGAATGTATTCCAGTATCTCTCCAGCTATGGAAGTGAGGCTGGCTAGTCTGTAAGGCCCAGGGGTCTCTTTGTTCCCCTTTGAAAGATAGGTCCTGTCTTGTTCATGGATGGGAAGAAGTTCTTTTTCAGGGCTCTCAGACGAGAACTGGGGCACAACTCCTGGTTTGTTAAGGCAACAAAAAGGGAGGCAGGAACCTCTTCTCTCCTGCTGGCAAAGAACCCCAGGTACCGAAAAGACAGGGACTCACACCCCTGAACGGGATTTAGAAAAGGCAATGGTTAAAAAGTTTGGCCCCGACCATTTCTTGTTTCCACAGACTAGACATTTTAGCAAACTTTAGAATTCCTTGGTGCTAAACACCGTGAAACTCTCCTTTCTCCTTCACAGAGGGCTTTAACGCCCCTTCTCTCACTCAGGCTCACGACTGCCCAGAGTTCGAGAACTGTCCCTGTTCCCATTGGACAGACGGGGAGGAGCCTGAGGTATAGAGAAGGGAAGTGACCTGTCACCAGATGGATCAGACTGAACAGGTTTCAGTCCTCGAGGAGGCTCTTACCTTCTAAACAGGGACGGCTGTTTTCTAGTAAAATCACTAAAAGGGAAGGAGAAAACTCAAAAGAGGTTCCTCCTGGCGCTCATGTCCGTGAACCCGAATACTCTGTCAGTCCTCAAAGAGAGACCTGGAGAAGGAGCTTTGCTGCAGCAAAGCCACAGGGGTCTCTGAGGTTTCCCTGGCCCCTCGCCCCTGTCCTGCCTGGCTGATGTCAGCATCTCTCTGTGAGGTCACCACCTCCCCACCACCTTGGACCAATAGGCTGAGGTCCTGCAAAACACCTTTGTGATGTCACTGCCACACCCCTCCCTTGCTGTGCCAATGTCCTGCCCCTGGCCAGGCACTTTGCAGGTTTGAGCTACTCCCTGTGGATCACCCCACTCAAGGAGCGTTCGTTCTAGGCAGCAAGCCGGCTAGACAGGGAAACAGCAGACGCTGCTCCCAATGCTACACTCAGTTTTTCAGAAATGAGTCGACTTTATGGCCAGAAGAGACCATTAGAGCATCTAATCTGACCCCCTGCGTATCACAGGCCTCCTGTATGAAACAATAGCTACTTTGGGGGCAAACACATTCCAGAAAGGCATCTTGTCTTCATTAAATGACATCAGGAGATGGAGAATCCATCACTTTCCTTGGTAGCTTGTTCCTGTGGTGAATCATCCTGACTGTTGAATATTTGTGCCTTAGTTGTAATGTGAATTTGTCTCTTTTCACCTTCATAGAATCATAGAATCTCAGGGTTGGAAGGGACCTCAGGAGGTCATCTAGTCCAACCCCCTGCTCAAAGCAGGACCAAACCCAACTAAATCATTCCAGCCAGGGCTTTGTCAAGCCTGACCTTAAAAACCTCTAAGGAAGGGAATTCCACCACCTCCCTAGGTAACCCATTCCAGTGCTTCACCACCCTCCTAGTGAACCTCAATAACAGGCACCCAGAGCGGGAGTGACTCACATGGATTTGGGGACAGAACTGGGCATGGAACCCAGGGGTCCTGCCTCCCAGCCCCTGATCTAGCCCCTAGACCCTACTCCCCTCGCAGAGCTCAGCACAGAACCTAGGAGTCCTGCCTCCCAGCCTGCTCTGCTCTGCCCATCCTTCTCTCCCCTCATACTCCTGCTAATAATTGCACATGCAGCCTGCTGGGGAATGTGCCCCAGACAGGTCAGTTCCTTCAAGCCCAGCAGGCCCTGTTTCCCCTGCCCCCTGGGCCAGCTCCTCTCTCCCTGCTGGGCAAATGAGCACTGCCAGCGCTGTGTGCCTGCTGTGGATGGGGTGAGAGACCCAGGCACCTCCGATCTGCTGCTTGGGCCCAGCCCAATCTGCTCAGCTGCGGAGCTTTCCGTTCCTGATCCCCATGGGGAATTATCAGCCACAGTTAACAGCCATTTGGATAATTGCTGTGCGGCTGCCAGGCAGGTGGGCGGTGGATTGGGGGTGCAGAATTAAAATGCTCCAGCAGAGACACCTGCCCAACTGTGGGCTCGCCAGCTTCCACCATTGCTGCCCTTACAGCTGGGCTGCCACTGGGACTCAGTGTGCACCCCCAGCCTGCACCTTGAGCCAGGGGGACCCCAGACACACACGTTGTACCCTCAGCCTGCCCCCAGAAGCATGAGGGCATTGCAGGCCTGAGACAGCCAGGCATGGGCTTGGTCAATGCCAATCGGAAGGGTGGGTCCGGCAGACAGGCCCAGCCTCCAGTCCCTCCCTGGGCAGAGGGCAGGATGCTGCCCTGGCTCTGCCATGCTCTGCCGCAGGTGCTGGTGAGGACAGCAGGAGAGGGTTGCACATGTCAGCCCAAGCTGTGGGCCTGGGGGAGCTGATCACTATGCTGGCCCCAGCCGTGGGGGCTGGTGGGAATGGGGTGCTGTGATGGTGCACTCTATATAATTTTATTAAAATATGCTAATGAGTGAATATAATGTAACTGGAATATGCTTCATGCAAACATTAGCACATTCCTGCTTTTTGAGCCAAGGTCATAAATAAAAATATTGAATAAGAATGGTACCAAGACTGATCCTTGAGGAATTCCACTAGTAACCTCTCACCAGTCTAGTAATTCACCTTTCAGCACAACCTGTGGCCTTCCTCTCTCTACTGCACTTCCCTTATCTAAAAAATCAGGTATTTTCTCAAAGAAGCAGGGCCGCCCAGAGGGGGGGGGCAAAGGGGGCAATTTGCCCCGGGCCCCGGGCTCTGCAGGGGCCCCCAAGAGAAGAGCGGAGGCTCCCGCCTCCGCCCCTCTCTTGGAGCCTCGGCGCATCAAGCGCCGAGTCTCCGGCCGAGCCCCTGAGCCCCGCCCCGATCCGAGTGGTGAGGGGGCGGGGCTGGGAGCTCCAACGGGGCCTGAGCCCCGCCCCGCTCAGAGCGGTGTGGGGAGGGGGCGGGGCAGCTGCCTCCGCTGGGCGTGGAGCTCACAGCCCTGCCCCCTCACCACGCGGCTCTGAGCGGGACAGAGCTCGGTAAGGGGCCGGGGCGGGAGGGGAGGGGAGGTAAGAGGCTGAGGCCGGGGCCGGGGGCCGGGCAGCGGGACCGGCGGGGGCGGGGGCGGGGGCGGGCGGGGGCGGGGCGGGGGGTAAGCGGGACCTGCCGCCGCCGCCGCCCCTGAAGCGCAGCCCGGTCTTTGGCGGCGGGGGGCCCCTTCTGTTCCGGGACCCACCGCTGAAGTGCCCCGAAGGCCCGCGGCGGGGCCCCCCCCCCCACCGAATTACCGCCGAAGACCGGGCTGCGCGTCGGCAGTAATTCAGCGGCGGGGGGCTCCCGCCGCGGGTCTTCGGGGCACTTTGGCGGCGGGTCCCGGAACGGAAGGGCCCCCCGCCGCCGAAGACCCCGGGCCCCCGGAATCCTCTGGGCGGCCCTGCAAAGAAGGAAATCAGATTAGGGTATGTGGCATGATCTACCTTTGATAAACCCATGTTGAATTACATCCCCTTCACCATGTACCTCTATTAGTTATTCTTTCCTTCACAATTGGTTCTAAAACCTTGCATGCTACTGAGGTCACACTAAAAGGTCTGTAACTGCCCAAATCACATTTCCCCCTTTTCTTAAATATAGCTGTGTCCCATTCTATATTCTGGGAGAGCATCCTGGAACCCCCATATTCCTCATTTGTATATGATCGTGGTCTTACATATAAAGCACACCTTGTAAGGTAACGGGGGAGAGGTTACGATCTGCTGAAAGTCATTTCTCTATCCATATATGTGTATCATTAATGCATATGAAGTTATGAGAATTGTGTAGTATAGTTTTCACTAAAACATGCTGTAAGTTGAGGAATCAGCCAGATATTAGCTCCCCAGAGGCAACAGCAAGGAAAGTAACCAACACCTGGGCGGGGTGTCAGCTCATCAACAACCATTGTCCAGCAAGGGACCTACGATGCAATGACTCACCAACATAAGGCCACATCAGGGAAATTGCCCAACCTTGCCTGGAGACTCAGCAATGCTCCCTGACATGCCTGGACTTGTGTTTTCCAAACACATGGACTGAGGGTATAAAACCGAACACATGGGGCCCATGCTTGCCCTTTCTCCTTCACCCACCTATGCTGCAAGCAACAAGGACACTCTGAAGACTCCAACTGAGGGGACAAACCTGTATATTAAGGACTGCAGTATCCAGTGGGGTGAGAAAAACTGCTTAATCTAGATGTTGCCCCGTCTAATAGGATTGAGAGTTTAGACTCTGTGCTTATATTTTGTTTTATTTTGGTAACTAACTCTGACTTTTTGCTTATCACTTAAAATCTATCTTCTGTGGTCAACACATTTGTTTTACTGTTTATCTTTACCAGTGTGTTTGTATGAAGTGCGTGGCAAATCTGCTCAGGTTTTGCAAAGGCTGGTGTATATCCACTTTCCATTGATGAAGTGATGAACCAATTAATAAATCTGCATTGCTCATCTGGAGCAGTGCAAGACGGTATATTCCTGAGGTACAGTGCTGGGAGCTGGGGTGATTTGGCTCTGGTGCCTTTCTCTGTGTGATTCAGGAGTGGCTTTGGGAGCATTCATGCAATCTAGCTAGGTGTGGGGCTCCACATACGGTTGTGCTGAATGATAACAGCACCTGGAGGGGTTTGCTGCTGGTCACTAGCAAGACATTGTGAGAGACAGTCCATGTTAGAGAGAGTTAAGGGGGCACCGTGGTCCCACAGTCCCAGGCTGCACCCTGGGGATCCTGTCACAATTTGATGTTAGCTATTCTCCAGGCATATAGTACTACTGCCAAAAAGACAGATTTATTAAAAGATCTTCGCTCATGGACTAGCAATTTTATGCTCCAGTTCTTTCAACATTCTGAGGTAAAAGTTAATCTGGTACCCTCAATTTTGAGCACATTAGACTCTTTAAGTTTTTTCCATGTGGTAATTTCCATTCCATCAGCCATACTGCCAACATGCACATGTTTCATAGTATCATTGTCACTGAAAACCAAGGCAAACTATTCATTTAGTTTTAGGGACATATCTACATTAGGTTTAACCTCCTTCCCATCCACACTGTATACTGGCCCAACCTTATCCTTCTTTGTTCTTTTTTTTGTTTATATAACTAAAAAACCCTCATTATTATTTCATGTTCGTTGAACAAGAGTTCAGCTTGACTTTTAATTTTTCTCACTTTATTCCAACATTTTCTAACCTCCACAATGTAGCTGTCTTTGCTGATCAACTCCTAATAACCTTTTTGAGGTGGTTATTCATCCACATGGGTCTGAAGCCTTTCCCTGCTTGTTTGTTCCCTTTTCTTAGTATGCACATTTCAGATCATTTTTGTATAGCTGATCTGAAAAAACTCCAAGCCTCCTCTGCATTGAAGTTCTTGAGCTTGTCAAGACACATGCTTCACTGCATCAGCTGGTCACCCCTGGAAAGAGTATTTCATGGTGCTAGTGTCAACTCACCTGGAGCTGATATTACTTAGTGCAACTAGTTTAACTGGATCCATTCAGGCTAGTTAGCCGGAGCCATGTTCATAGTACTATTATGTAACCCACACACTTTCTGGGTGTGGTGCCCTATCCCATGTAGTGGCACTGAAACCACTTACAGCAGTGATTCTCAAACTTTTGTATTGGTGACCCCTTTCACATAGCAAGCCTCTAAGTGTGACCCCTCTAATAAATTAAAAACACCTTTTTATATATTTTATACCATTATAAATCCTGGAGGTAAAGGGGGTTTGGGGTAGAGGCTGACAGCTCATGACCCCCCACATAATAACCTTATGACCCTCTGAGGGGTCTCCACCCCCAGTTTGAGAACCCCTGACTTAGAGATTAATGAGTGTGGTACAGCCTCAGCCAAGTGCCATGTCACTTTTTGTTCATGCAGTAGAGGCTCATGCATTTAGCTCCAGAGGTCCCAGGTTAAATCCCATCCACTGATGACTGGAGTCTGTCGGTGTCACAGTTAGATGCTGAGTCTGGCCAGTGAATTGGTTGTCACAGTCATGCCTATAACTTCCTGCCTACTGAGCTACACATTAATTTTAAAGAGAAAGTCTGAGAATAGTCTGGTTCATTTTTCTTTTTATTAGATACAAATTGAGTTAGTGAGTGAGAGCAAAGGCTTTCTTGGTTCAAGCTGTGGTTTCAGCAGCTGATAGCACTCAGCATTCCAGCATCAGGTGGGCAGTTCTTGAGAGACCACCCAGGGCTGCTGGGGTGATGAAGAGACAAGGGAGAGAGCTAAGATCAAGGTATTCATCTGTGAAGAAAGGAGCTTCCAACCAAGGAGCAGCCTGCGTGGTGAGCTTGTGGCTACATTGCTCACCCCACCTTGCCTCGCCTGTGAAAGCAGCAAACTCAGCCTTATATTGCTAGTTCGGCACCTGCTTGGTTTTGTCTCTGAAGAACAAGATTACTTTTCAGATGAACCGTTCTTTTGTGTAGTGAAACTCAGACAACAAAATGGGATGAATACAAAAAGCCAACATTAGCCAAAATCTAAGGGTTAGATATGTCTTGCCAAAGGATCCCCAGGAAGACCAATTATGCCCAGGAATGATGTATACATGGAACAGTGAGACACCACAACCACCGCATCATAGGAGCTGGAAAAAACTCTGTTGTCCTATCTAATCCATCCCCAGTGCATGGTTGTCACACTTTCAGGGTAACTGCACCTGTTTCTGTCTGCCCCCTTTATGGTACACTCCAGGAATGCTCAGTCAGGTTTCAGCTCTCCTGAAGTCACTTGCCTCTTGGCAGGGACCCTTGTCCAACTTCCCTTTCATCAGGGAATTTAGGGCTGCACAGCTTCCTACCCTACACTGTGATATTCCCAGCAAGCCAGTCTGCCTAACGGCCCGTGCTTTGCTTTCTCTCCAAGGGCTAGGAACTGTGTACTGCCAGCAGTTACACATAATCACAAAGCTCCTTCTAAACAAGCACATTTATTTTTTAAGATAAAAGTATTACAGAGAAACCATAATAAAAACAACAAACAGATTTAAACACTCAAAACACACCAGAAATCACCAATTAGTCTTATGGAGCCCTAATAGGCCAAAGTCTTTCCAAACTTTCCACAAGGGTTGAGGCCCCTCCTGGGCAGAAGACAGCCCTGAGTCAGTTTAAACCCAGCTTTTTTTAATTTAAAAACTTTTTCTTTGTCTGTTGGTTTCTGGGAAACCCAGTTCAAGCCAGTATATACAACCGCCCCAGGGATGGCACCTCTTTGGAGATGTTGACAACCTGAGTGATTCATCTTAAATACCCCCACTATTTTTGCTTCTTGGAGGAGCTGTGATAATCTTCCCCTTGGAGTTGCATGCAGTTTCTGGCCCAGAGTGAAAGATACGCTTAATACAAGGAAAAGTAAAATATCTCTAGGTTTTTCCAGAAAGAAGCACCTAGGCTAAATTGGCCAAACAATGAACTGTCTGAAGGCAAAAAACAAGCGAAGGACTGAATCCATCCCCTGTATCAGCCCAGTGAGGTGTGGGCTCTCCCCTCACAGGGTCTCGGTTTGCCTCCCTGCGGTTGTAAATATGACAAAGTGGGAATTTTGGTAATATGTTTATGATTCTTACGCATCCCTCATTTTCCCTCTGTGCTTTGAATTGCTATGCATGGAACATAAAGGGTTAAAAATGTGCTCCTGAGGCAGGAGGGGACATGAGGCGTTGTGTCACACATCTGTCTGGGGTGGTAGAGGTAGTTAAGCATTGGCTGAGACTGCCCCCTATCGATGGAGCATCTGGAAAGACAATGGGAACCACAGTGGGTGGGACGTTGCCATCTAGCAACCAACAACAAGGAGATTTCCCCCACCTCCCTACAGGTACTCAGAACAAAGGCTCCAGCTAGAGAACAAGAGGAAAGGTGTAAGGTGGCGGGGTTAAGAGCTGGCCTTTGGAGAGACACACACACACTTAGGACTAGGGAGCCGAGGCCTAGGGCTGGCCACGCTGAACTCTACCTTAACCTTGGCTTTTCTTTGTTAACCTAAAGACTTTCAAATTCTTTAGGCCAATAAACTAATAAATTGTTACCTTGTTTTGGAAAGGCTGCCTGTGTCACTGCAAGTACTCTGAGAGCACTGCGCCCTCCCTGAAGGGCTGGAGAACAAACCTGCCACAGGAGCCTGACTGGCTGGGTTCCCTGCAGGGAGCAATGGAGAGAGACAGGGTTTGCTGGGGCCTGAAGGCCCAGTTTCACAGTCTTGGAGGCTGTGGACCTGCCTTTGTGGAACTGTGAGGGTCTTTGGGGACTGTCACACTGAAGGGGTCACTCCCAAGGGACTGCTGGGGCATAGACCAAACCCTGTGGATCCGTGACAGTACTCGGAGGATGAAAACAAATGGTATACTTCTATGCATATTCTGAACCTGCTGGTCTGCCTAGGGTATTTACAAGCTTTTCCCAGGCTCCGTTGCTATCACCACAATACCCCATGACATACACTTATCGGAATCTGCCAACTCCAACTGTTCTAGTTTTAGTTTTGTCTAGATTGGGAAACAAGTTTAGTATTAGCATGGGACCTCAACTTCTTTCTTAATCTAGGCAAACATTAGACAACCTTAGGCTGAAAGGATGCTGATAACTGAGGAACACGCTCTGCAAGGGCAAAGAACGAGTGGTTGGCAGCATGTGAGCCACAATTTCTGTTTATTTAATCTGCCTGTCTGGGGTTTACACTGCATGTATCATCATGGTGTCTGAGCACCTGTCTGGACAATGGCAGTGGTCCTTGTTATCCATAATCCCTTCTAGCCAGCACAGACTCTAGGAGATGGCATCACTGGCCCCAGAAAGAGCTCTCCCCAACCAGGGCTATCACTGGAATCCATGTATTTCCCAGGTAGATCCCTTCACTCCTTTGCATTTCTATTTATAGCTCTGCATTCATGCTGGCTAAGCAGGAAAGAGATTAACTGAATACTCACTCTCCCAGGGAAAAACCTCCAATCACACTGTTTATCAACATGGGTCTGATTTCCCAGACAGGACTGATTCACTTTCTGGACTGTACCAGCTCCTTCCCACCTGACTAGCTGACCTGACACAGCTCACAATTCCTCCTTTGTTGGCTAGGAAAATGATCCTAAGGAAACTTCATGTGGATTCCCACTGCAAGGCAACAAGTGGGGGTTCTCTTCACCAAATGCAGCCCTAGATGCACATTCTACCCAGTGAGTTGGCCAGTTCCAACCTGACATCTCTGACCCAGGGATACTATTTTCAGGGTCAAGACGGACACATGACTAGAAGTAAAGGGTGTCATGTGACCCCTCTAAGAACTCCTCCGACCACCCTCTACCAATCAGGATCTCACACCCCCCCCTGAGAGGAGACTTGACCAATCTGGGGGTGTTCTGGGGTGGAGTGATCAGGCAGGAAGAGGGTCATATGACTCCTCTAAGAACGCCTCCATAGCCCCCTGCCAATCAGGATGGGTTTCAGCGGCAGAGGACTTTCCCAAGAGTGGATTTGACCAATCGGGGGGAAGGGAGCTCTGAGCGAGATGACCCATACAGAAGAGGGTCATGTGACCCCTCTAAGAGCTCCCCCATCGCCCTCTACACATCGAAATGCAGCATCACCCCCCAGAAGTCCCAGCACCACATGGAAGAGGCCATTTTGTTCCAAGAATGCATGTTTTAGAAATCATGGAAACAGAGGAAAAATGGAGTCCTTCACCACCTCTGTGAGAATTTAGGATTGAAAAAGTTCTAACGGAGACAGGGCTGGCTCCAGACCCCAGCGCGGCAAGCACGCGCGTGGGGCGGCCCTTTCCCGGGGGGGCAGCAGGCTGGGCTGGCGGACCTGCCGCAGTCATGCCTGCGGGAGGTCCACCGGAGCTCCGGGACGACTGGACCTGCCGCAGGCGTGACTGCGGAGGGGGCGCTCGTCCCACGGCTCCAGTGGACCTCCCGCAGGCACGCCTGCGGCAGCTCAAGCAGAGCCGCCGGACCTGCGAACCGTCCGCAGCTGCGGGAGGTCCAGCCGAGCCGCCCGACCAGCGGACCCTCTGTAGTCATGCCCGCGGGAGGTCCGCTGCTCCCGGGGCTCCAGGGCGTCTCCCGCGCATGACTGCTTGGGGCGGCCGAATATGTAGAGCCGCCCCTGAACGGAGAAAGGAAAATGGAGAAAAAAGCAGCTACTGGTGAAATGGTCGGGGTGGGCCAATAAGTTTAACAGGCCAAAGCTTCTCAACTCTGTGACATTTAGAGGCAAACGAAAATGATTCCTCCTGCAAAGAGAGAGAGGAAGAGAGAGAAATGAGCTACAGCAGGTTTTACATTACTTTGCCCAACAACACCAGCTCTGGGTTTCCCCCCTCCAAAACCTCAGCTCAAACTTTACAATACAGATGATTAGCCCCTTGCATCTCCCGGGTGCCTGGGAGATGGGGTTAGTGAAAATACAATACCCACACAGCTGCAACATAGAAAAGTTAGACTTAGACTAAAGTCATTCTCCAAAAATGGGTATAGTGCAAGGATAATTGAAAGCAGCCTGTTTGCTGGAGCTTGCTACTCTTTCTATATAGCAAAACTGCTTCATACTCCCAGTGGGCTTTGCCCAATATTGTTTTTAAAAATGAGTACCTATTGGGAATTTCTTAGCACTCAGTGCTAGTACAAGTCAAGCCATTTATTTGGGGACCTAGATATGAACACAACCGCCTAACCCGAGGCAATTTTTTTTTTTAAATCAAACTTGGCTTGTATTCATGTGTTACCTATTGCCATGGTGGCATCAGCAAGCGGGACATATGCAATGAAATTCACTGTACATAAAGTTGCCGCAAGAGTCTGAAGCTAATGCTTGTTGCTTCACTGCACTTTGGGGGGAGAGCTGATCAGTGAAACAGAACACCTGCCTTTCCGGACATAATCCATTGTCCAAAATTCCTCTTCATCCAAATGAATGCCACCTCCTTTCTTCTCCAGGCCAATATACATGACCCAGCTCACCACAAGACCCATCCAATGGGGAAAAAGTCTCCAGGCTCTGGCAAAGTACACAAAGGTTTTAGCTGACAGTTGAGGGACCCAAATAATCAACTCAACTTCAAACGACCATAATTTGAGCAAAGATAAAAACATGGTCCTCAAACTTTCCATCTCACTTAACTTCTCTTTGTTGCTAATGTTTCAAACCACACAGGCATGTGTTAGGTCAACAACTCAGAGCCAAACCCCCAGATTTTCCAGAGCTCTGCTTCATGTTCTGGGGAAACAGAGGATCACAGGTAGGTTCAAGCCACCTTTCTACTGACCCAGCCAATCTCTTAAACTGTCTGGGGCCAAGTTTTAACTTTCTGTGCCAGGTAGCTACTCCCAAGATGCTGCTGGCCAAGATTGCAAGAGCACATCATGCTCCAGTCCCACCTCTCATACCTTTGCCATGCCCCCGTCCTGGTCCTTAGCCTGCCCCAGAATATCTCCTAGTACTTACAGGGGAATCTTCAGCTGCCACTTTAAAGCAACATTTAGTTCCCTTTTTGCCCTCTGAGCCAATGCAGTGGCTCAAAGGGGACATACAAGGAAGTAAGGATCTGGGCCATCCAATTTCAACATTGTGAATATTTATTTCACATCTGTCCTGCACACATGTATTTCTAAATATTAAACACTGTTTCTGTGTGAGTTCCCAGATTTTTCTTAACAAATTTAAATGATTCCTATTAAAGTAATCAATTTTATGAAGAGACTGGTATCTTCCTTACAGGGTAGATTTACACTATGGCCCCAATCCTGAAATCTTTTGAGTAGTAATTCCTTTTAAAGCCTAAATTCTGCCCTCAGTTACAATCATGGTATTCCCATTGCATTCAATGGAAGTTTAACGTGTATCTGAGGGCAGAATAAGGCCTTATACTCAGTCTCCAATCTGTGTTTTCTGCTCAGCTGCATTCTGTGCAGGACGTGACAGGAAAGGAGAAAAGTATCTGTACACCACCTTTATATTCTCCCCATCCCCTGGGCTGCCATAAAGTAGAGCAACCTTAAGGCAGCTCAGCTTACACTGGCTTGTAATAGTCACCAGATGGTGTTGGAAAATCATAGTGCTAATGAAGCCTTTCCGTATTAGGCCTGAGTAAACCAAAGTTATGTTATGCTTGTCCAAACTGTGTTGGAAAGCTTACAGAACTCATTAGACTAAAGGCCGTGTATTTACCTAAGTCAGCTATTTTGCTTATTAGTTTTGTTTGGCTTCCCAAGTATATGTTGGCTTTCCAAGTGTATGCAGCTGCGTTTACATGTATGCATTCAAAGTATTTAGTACAAAGGGTCAACGGATGTATCTTGTGTTCCCTTTAGAATGACAAATGTATCCTTAACAGATGTATCTTGTAGCCCCCACAAAATGATATATGTATTCTGCGTATCCAATTATCCCCTAATAGATGCATGTACAGGTTTTACAGGTCAACCAAATAACGTAGACAAACGTAGGCTAAGTTGTTTGTTTCGGGGTATAAAGGTAGGCCCATCTGGCCATGTAAGGTGTGTTTCTTTCTCTGGCACTAGCCGAGAGGAACACCCGCTCAGCTGACCGATCAATAAAGGGTGTGGTACTTGTCTTCCTGTCTCCGTGCCTCCTTGGTGTAATTAGGTAAGCTCCGGGGGAAAAACGAGCCCTTTTGGCTAACAAATGGCGACTCCGCCGGGACTTCTCTCCCTGTTGGGGGCGCTGACCGGCGGCCGAGGACGGCTCAGGAGAGTGGCCACCTTGAGCTATTGGTTTGCTCAAGCTCCGGGTCGCCGCAATCGGCCGGGACGGCTACGCCCCCTCCATAGAGAACTCCAAACGACACGGAGGCAAGACAGTACCAGAAGAGGGGAGTCCACCTGCCAGACGTGGCCACTCCGGGCGTGGTAAGTGCGTTACCTCCTGGGTTTTGAGGATTAACGCCCCCGAAGTGCGGGTTGGACCTTGGGCCCCTAACAGGTTTTTGGTTAAGATACCTAGGTACAGCCACGGCTAATAAATAATTCTGTTAACTCCACTAGTTCGGGGGCCGTGCCGAACGACTATGGAAATGTGACTACTATGCTGTTGTTTTTATTCCTGGTAGGGGTACTTTTGTTTTTCGTTATATTAATGTACTGGAAGCCGAAACTGTGATAACCGGGTCTAGGAGTGTGTGAAGATCCATCTAAACAATGCCCATTAAAAGGTACCTTTAATCTAGATAAGATCATATATCTCAGAGGAGCTTTTAATCACCAAAGAAAAGCCTCTGACACAGTGTGAGCAATTTGTCTAGAAACGGGTTAATTTAAAACTCAGCTTCGCCCAGAGATAAAAAGAGAAAGTTGTTTTATGCTCAAGGTCAAGCAAACCAAAGGCAGTACAAGTTACAGAACTGAGATTACATTTGCAAAGCTTAACTGTTTGGTGAGATCCAACAGTCTGACTTTGTGACGGATGCCGGTGCTGGTGTGGCTTGGTGACACTGGAGAAGCCAGAGGTAGCTGACCTGGACTGGAATCTCTGAAAGAGACACCGCAGGAGATTCCAGGGTGTAAAAGAACAGCCTTCCCAAGAGCGGAAGCATGTTGGAAATTCTGAACAAGCTGTATACAGGATAATCTCCCGTCCACCTATTCCCCTTTTCTGAATGTTATATACAGACGTGGCCAGTCTGGATATGTGTAAGTATGGGACATTCGTATTTTTATGAGTGATGTGGAAGCGTTCCCAACGCTCTCCATTGTTGTTTTATCATTTTAATGAAGCTTTAAAATTTGGTTATATGGTGTATTTTCTCTATCCTCCCCCACCGTCCTGAAGTGTCAGTTTGATCACCTGACATGAGGGATAATTGGTAACAGAAATTTGTCACAGTTTGGTGAGCAATAGAGAATGGGGGAACCCTGTAGAATTTACACCATCTTTTTGTTTTACCCTTGTTGTTTTATGTTTGTTTTATTTGGTTCTGTTGGTGTTATATGTTGAGGATTGCATAATTAAAGGTGTGCCCATTCTCAGCTGCAGTAAGTCTGAGAACTGGAGAAGGGTTTAGCATTCCTCTCTCCACCCTGGTTGACCAGGAAGGGTGGCAGGTGAAAGGATCTACCCCCAGTCGTAGCAGGACTGGGCAATAGAGTAGTTGGAGAAAAGGAAGCCCTGGCTAAGCAAGTACCAGTCCTTCAGGGACTTGTTAAAATTTAACCATTTGTGCTCAGCATACGCCGTAACAGCAGTGTGTTTGCTACAAGAGGCAATTAAATAGTTAACGCCAGTGGGCCATGCGTTTTGCCCAGGTGGCAAGCCTCACGAGGGAGGTGGGGGCAGAAGCCCATGAAAGAAACGGTTCAGCAAAAAAAAAAAAAAAAAAAAAAAAAAGGATCGGGCCCAGGCGGGCAGGCAACAGACAGAGAGCTTGGAGAACAGGTTGGAAACTTTTGAGGGTCTCGTGGAAGGAAGAAGTAAGTGAGTATAAGCATGGGGATTTCAAATACTCAGGAGGATATTTGGAATGGCGATTTGAATTGGTAAGTGGCTGTTGAAAGACAAAGCAAGTGATATAAGGAAAGAGCAAGTGATTTGAAGGAGAGTGAAGAGTTAGCTCTGTAGTTGCTGGAGGGAATAGTAGTTGAACTTTGTAAAAATGCTAAAGAGAAAAGTTCTTGGTGTTTTTTTTTTAAATGTTTGTAAATAAATTCAGGCAAAGAAATTATTAGATTGCAATCATTTGGCTATGAACAATTTTGTTGAATTAGCTAAAGAATGTATACAATGCTATGTAAATGAAAATGTATTAGGCTCTAAGGCACTATAAGTGGTGATGTTTTCTTTCAGTGTTTAAAAGCAGGAGTTAAAAGTAAAAAGCAAACCAGAAAGCATCTGTATTAATGCAAATTATCTAACTGATAAGGTAGAGGCCACTGAAATCTGGGCTGTCTATGAAACACATATAAGACAATATGGGGTAATTCCCTTGTTTTGCCTGAAATCAACAAGGGTATTTGTATATTTTAAGCAATAATTGACTGCCCAGAAGGGGGAGACCTCTGTTTTGGTCTTTCAGATAATCAAAGAAAACTAATGCCAGCTGAACAGCATTCAACGTATCGTGATTTACTGGCAGAGTAAAAATTAAGTTTTGTGTTCTATGTTCTGTCTTGTGGTGTTTGTCTTGTAGCCAAATTGTTGTGATTAATATTTTCATGGGATGGTCTGGTTTGAAATAAAGCAGAAGGCTTGAATTGAAATGCAGATATTTGTTTTGTTCAACTTAAAATACAAAGTGTTTGGATACATCAGAAAAATGTGATCTATTAAAGTCTAATATATTTTCTTAAGTAAGAGAAAGAAACTACATTGGCCAAATCTTTTAATTGAAAATTGTTGTTAAAATTGGCATACTAACAGTCTTTGGAAGCGAGGACATGAAAAGTTAACCCACTCCCCATATTGTGCATGGCATCCTTCTGGCTACCTCAAACTTCTAGCCAGAGGGCTGGGGATGGTGGGAAGCTATTGAACTAGAGGTTGTATTAAATAAACTCATCAAAGTGGGTGTGCTTGTCCTGGCTTGTTGTTCCAAAGCTCTGTAATAAGGTTATGTTAGTAGAAGGGTATATGTGGCATACATTAAATAATAAGACTAATGTACTGTATAACAGCAATGTGTATGTGTTCATTGTTAACAAAAGGTGTATAAGTAAAAAAGTAAAAGTTTCCTTTGTAGGTTAAAAAAAAAAAAAAAAAGAAGCCAAAAAGGGGAAAAGGAAAAAGAACGAGTTAACTGAGAAAAACTTTAATTAGCAAGCTCAGTCCAAAAAAAAAAAATACACTGACTTCGTTCAAGGACACTTGGCTAACAACCAGAAAAGGGGGGCTTGAATATACCCAAGCAGATGTAAAATCTGCACAGACACTAATGCAATGTGTTAGGTTTCTTTTCTCACAGGTAAAGATGCACTACCCGAAGACCCTAGCAGCCCTGCTACTCCATGGAACCTGGAGACCGGATCAATGTACAGGTCCACCAACAAAAGACTGCTTTGGCTCCATGCTGGAACGGCCCTTATTGAGTCCTGCTGATTACCAACACCGCTGTGAAGTGCCAAAGACTGATTGCTTGGACCCATGATTCTCACTGCAAAAAGACCCGTCCACATCAGGAGAACTCTCCTATATGATTAGCCTATTCCTTCTTCTAGCTCCACTGTGCCTTCTGGACAGCAGGGAAAAAGGACAAGGTGACGTGCTAGCTAACCTCTCCCTTGTCCGCTGACAGACCTACCGTGCCTTTGAACTTTTCTAGAAGAATCAAAAACCATTACAGGGTGATGTGCTGATAATCTCTCCCCTGTAGAAT
>NC_052636.1:16444127-16446627 GCF_016161935.1 Mauremys reevesii | reverse complement strand
TTTTAATTTTAATTTAATTTTAATTTTAATTTTAATTTTAATTTTAATTTAATTTTAATTTTAATTTTAATTTTAATTTTAATTTTAATTTTAATTTTAATTTAATTTTAATTTTAATTTTAATTTTAATTTTTTAATTTTAATTTTAATTTTAATTTTAATTTAATTTTAATTTTAATTTTAATTTTAATTTTAATTTTAATTTTAATTTAATTTTAATTTTAATTTTAATTTTAATTTTAATTTTAATTTTAATTTTAATTTTAATTTTAATTTAATTTTAATTTTAATTTTAATTTTAATTTAATTTTAATTTTAATTTTAATTTTAATTTTAATTTTAATTTAATTTAATTTTAATTTTAATTTTAATTTTAATTTTAATTTTAATTTTAATTTTAATTTTAATTTAATTTTAATTTTAATTTTAATTTTAATTTTAATTTTAATTTTAATTTTAATTTTAATTTAATTTTAATTTAATTTTAATTTAATTTTAATTTTAATTTTAATTTAATTTTAATTTTAATTTTAATTTTAATTTTAATTTTAATTTTAATTTTAATTTTAATTTTAATTTTAATTTAATTTTAATTTTAATTTTAATTTTAATTTAATTTTAATTTAATTTTAATTTAATTTTAATTTTAATTTTAATTTTAATTTTAATTTTAATTTTAATTTTAATTTAATTTAATTTTAATTTTAATTTTAATTTTAATTTTAATTTTAATTTTAATTTAATTTAATTTTAATTTTAATTTTAATTTAATTTTAATTTTAATTTTTAATTTTAATTTAATTTAATTTTAATTTTAATTTTAATTTAATTTTAATTTAATTTAATTTTAATTTTAATTTTAATTTTAATTTTAATTTAATTTAATTTTAATTTTAATTTTAATTTAATTTTAATTTTAATTTTAATTTAATTTTAATTTTAAATTTTAATTTTAATTTAATTTTAATTTAATTTAATTTAATTTTAATTTTAATTTTAATTTTAATTTTAATTTTAATTTAATTTAATTTAATTTTAATTTTAATTTTAATTTAATTTAATTTTAATTTTAATTTTAATTTAATTTAATTTTAATTTTAATTTTAATTTTAATTTAATTTTAATTTTAATTTTAATTTAATTTAATTTTAATTTTAATTTTAATTTTAATTTTAATTTTAATTTTAATTTTAATTTTAATTTAATTTTAATTTTAATTTTAATTTTAATTTTAATTTTAATTTTAATTTTAATTTTAATTTTAATTTTAATTTAATTTAATTTTAATTTTAATTTTAATTTTAATTTTAATTTTAATTTTAATTTTAATTTTAATTTTAATTTTAATTTAATTTTAATTTTAATTTTAATTTTAATTTTAATTTTAATTTTAATTTTAATTTTAATTTTAATTTTAATTTTAATTTTAATTTTAATTTTAATTTTAATTTTAATTTTAATTTTAATTTTAATTTTAATTTTAATTTAATTTAATTTTAATTTTAATTTTAATTTTAATTTAATTTTAATTTTAATTTAATTTTAATTTTAATTTTAATTTTAATTTAATTTTAATTTTAATTTTAATTTTAATTTTAATTTTAATTTTAATTTTAATTTTAATTTTAATTTTAATTTTAATTTTAATTTAATTTAATTTTAATTTTAATTTTAATTTTAATTTAATTTTAATTTTAATTTAATTTTAATTTTAATTTTAATTTTAATTTTAATTTTAATTTTAATTTTAATTTTAATTTTAATTTTAATTTTAATTTTAATTTTAATTTTAATTTAATTTTAATTTTAATTTTAATTTTAATTTAATTTTAATTTTAATTTTAATTTTAATTTTAATTTTAATTTTAATTTTAATTTTAATTTAATTTTAATTTTAATTTTAATTTAATTTTAATTTTAATTTTAATTTTAATTTAATTTTAATTTAATTTTAATTTTAATTTTAATTTTAATTTTAATTTTAATTTTAATTTTAATTTTAATTTTAATTTAATTTTAATTTTAATTTTAATTTTAATTTTAATTTTAATTTAATTTTAATTTTAATTTAATTTTAATTTTAATTTAATTTTAATTTAATTTTAATTTTAATTTTAATTTAATTTTAATTTTAATTTTAATTTTAATTTTAATTTTAATTTTAATTTTAATTTTAATTTTAATTTTAATTTTAATTTAATTTTAATTTTAATTTTAATTTAATTTAATTTTAATTTTAATTTTAATTTAATTTTAATTTTAATTTTAATTTTAATTTTAATTTTAATTTTAATTTTAATTTAATTTTAATTTTAATTTTAATTTTAATTTTAATTTTAATTTTAATTTTAATTTTAATTTTAATTTTAATTTAATTTTAATTTTAATTTTAATTTTAATTTTAATTTTAATTTTTAATTTTAATTTAATTTAATTTTAATTTTAATTTTAATTTTAATTTTAATTTTAATTTTAATTTTAATTTAATTTTAATTTTAAT